>NC_022011.1:60324030-60330141 GCF_000317375.1 Microtus ochrogaster | reverse complement strand
GATAGATAGATAGATAGATAGATAGATAGATAGATAGATAGATAGATGATAGATGATGGATAGATAGATAGATAGATAGATAGATAGATAGATAGATAGATTGATCAAGCAGGAAGTAGACAAGTATGCATTTAATTGTCTTTGAAATTCCAAGATTGACATTCTGAAATTCTTTTCTCCCTTTGATCAGTGGGGCAGTTTTCCAGTTTTATAATGTTGGCCACTGTGAATGAAGTGTTTAGTGTTTAGTGTGATTCACCTCATATTTCTGTTGAGGCAAGCAAACATCACAGATACCACAGGACTCCACTGAAAGCCAAGGATTGGAGGATTATGATCAATGAGAAGTCACATGGCCCAAAACAGGCAAGAGATACTAGGTGGGTAGGAATGGGATAGGTAGGTAAGTAGTAAAATAGAGCTTAAGGCATGGTTTATGAATATTTTTATATCAGATCATCTTGACAATGTCTATAATTGACAACTCAAAAACTAGTCACAGTTTACTGACTCTGCATTGCCTGAAGTATATGGGTCCTTCAGAAAAAAATTTCAAAATTGCTTTGGACTTCTAATTACTTAGACTGTTTAACTTGGGTCATTCTATATCTTTCAAACTTTCCAAAGAAACATTCTCTTAAAGGAGAAGAAAGAGCCTAAAAATTGATTCCTAGGCTGTTTTTCCACCATCACTCAGGGGAAATTTGGGCAAGTCTTTCAGCTGTGAGATATATGATAAAAATTGATCTTAATAATGCATTTCTAATACAGATATAAATGACAATTCTGTAAGTATGCATTTCATAGTATCTGCTCAATTTTCTTATGACACATAAATGCAATTTTATCCTACTTCTTCTTATTATTTAATACTTAGATCTTTAGGGCTTTGTGATTTTATTTAACTAACAATTACCAAAAGAGTTTCTCAAAAATAAAGCATAGTAAATTCCTCTTAAGGAAAGTATATTATATGCACTGTATCACAGTTTGTCAAGAAGAGGTAAGTTAGCTTGTAAATGCTAGAAAATATTCTAAAGTTTGAAGCGCAGAAACATTCTTAAGGAAATTTATTTTCTTTCCCCAAATATTGAAGATATATACATTTATTTCTAAGGAAGTGTATTGTTTTACTTTTCTGTGTTTGATACTGAATCTTGTGTAGTCACAGCATTCAAAATAAATGATTGCATTCTAACTTAATTGTTTAAGCTAGCAATGGTCAATATCATCTATGTAATATGTATGTGTATATATATGAAAATTGACACGAGTACGTCTTTTAATGAAAATATTAGAGCAGCTCAAACTAAAAATGGTAATGAATAATAAACAGTAAGTTTTCATTTTGTTTCAACAAATTAAAGATAAATACATTTATTTGTAGCATGATTAATAAAATTCCAGAGAAAAAAATTGGGGTTCAACCTGAAGGTCAGAAAAGCAAAACAGGGAGCCACTGGCTATTATCTCTACCTCAGTGCAAAATGGCAATTCTTCCTCCAGGAATGACAGAATGAGAGTCTATGTGAGAGCTATCTCCTCCCATTTTATACTCCTCTACAGTGCTGGAATTAAAGGCGTGCACCACTACCACTCAGTTTCTATGGCAAACTAGTGTGTCACCAGTGCTTGCTCTATTACACTGACCAGTATGGCTGTTTTACTCTCTGAACTTCATGCAAGCTTTATTTAATAAAATACAAATGAAATATCACTACATTTATTATTACTATTATTAAAAATCCAGAGTAATTTGTAGATATCATTATGTTTATATGTGGATTAAAATGATATTGACTAATAAATAAACTAAAATACTTTTATGTCCACCAACTTTTGCCATTTCATAGTTGGGTGTAATGGCAGTTCGTACTGACGAAGTTCTAGAAAATGTACAAGCATTCAACAGTTAGGCAAGCATCTCTGTGTCAACAGGCACTCTAAACTCTTCTTGCTTAGATTTTTATACAGCCCAAAATAATGTCTTTTTCTTTAGTTCAGTGGTTGGTTATGTCAAGTATCACTTTGTTAGAACACCTCATTTTCTTTTCCTGTCAAATTTAGTGTTCATTTAAGAAATCTAAAGTGAATGTTTGCAACTTTTATACATAGATGTAACAAAAGAAAATAACTTTGTGAGAACAGTTCCAAAATTCATTATTTCAACTATTCAAGCTAATTCCAAGGTCCTAATATCAATTAATTGACATATATCATTTAATTTTCATGAAAGCTCAGATGTACCACACGCAAAATAACTGCCATAAATTATACCATAATAGAGATTGTCATCGTTTATGGGCCAGAACTCCTAAGCAAAATGATCCACTTAAAATATATATATCAGAAAACTGAATCTTTGGCTCACTTTCACTTGCAGTAAGTGTTCTATGCTGCTAAGAGACCCTGTGGAAAGACATTTCACAACTTCCTTCAATGTTCATTTTTCATTTCTTTCTCTTTTTTTTTTTTTGCTTAAAATGTCTCCAAATCAAGAAATGAAATGATACTATTTTTTTCTTCATAACATATTCAGTTTCAAAAATTTTGGAACAGGACCCACAATGGAAAATGTTCAAACTTTATCCTCTTGATAGATACTAGATAGATATTTCAGAATAAGATCAATATGTCCTCACATTTAAATAGAACATCCCATTACACAGAGCCAGGCTGTCAAGATTGGATTGCATGTATAATCTTCGTTAAAAAAAATTAATGCTTCCAAATGAATAAGATGAAACAAAGTAGAATATCATATTCCCATTGCCAATCTATCACTTTTAAGTCATACCTAGTCAGTCCATCAGCATCAAGAAGATAGGGACATCTGCTCCACTTCTCTCAGACAGTCTCATTTACATATTTGTAAATATTAAATACAAATTTAGAAATTGATATTTCCCCTTACTTTTTAAATGGTCATAAATCATTCACAAGTCTTAAAGTGCTGATCTGTTCCTTCTCGGGTTCTCTAGAAGCAAAGCTGTAGCTTTAAAACATTCTGTGCTATGATAAGAAGCATCTTTGAATTTTAGTCTCCCCTTTTGAGTCAATAAATATGTTCACAGCAGTGTTTTGTCCAGTTTTTTTTTCTGGTGAATCATTCAGATACTGATTATTTTTTCAGTTTCCTAGTCAACGAATATTTGGGTTTTTTTTGTCCTTATTTCCTTATTCTACATTTATCTGAAGTATTCAAAGAATGTAGAAATATGTATAGGTTTAGTTTTTTATTCAGAGTATATAATGTAGTAGACATATATACATATATAATAGCAACCAAATACATTTTATATATGCTAATTAATGTTTTGTTCTAGCCTATAGAAAATCAGTCCATTCTCTATTCCTTACTACCTCTAGCTTGTAAAATTATATATATAATAATGTATATATACACACACGAACACAGAAAGACAGACCCAAACATACACAGTTTTCAAATGAATTGGTTGAACAAATAGTAAGTAACATTCTGTCTTAATTAAGGTTTTTATTGCTTCAATGAAGCACCATGACCAAAAAGCAAGTTGGAGAAAAAAAAATCGCTTATTTGGCTACACATTGCTGTTCATTATTGAAGAAAGTCAGGACAGGAATTCAAACAGGGCAGGATCCTGAAAGCAGGAGCTAGTACAGAGACCATGGAAACGCGCTGCTTTCTGTCTCACATCACATGATTGCTAGCCTGTTTCCTTATAGAACCCAAGACCACAAGTCCAGTAATGGCATCACCCACCATGGGCTGGGCCCTCCTTCATAGATCACTACTTGGTAAAATGCCTTATAACTGTATCTGAAGGAGGCATTTCCTTAACTGAGGCTCCTCTCTGATGACTATAGCTTGTGTTAAGATTACACACAAAACCAGCCAGCACACATACATTAAAATAAGATCAGTTTATAATTGGGTGTATACCAAATGATAATTTATAAATCAGTTTTTTTAATTTATTTTTATTTCTTGAGATAATGATTACATCATTCCTCCTTTCCTTTCCTCCTTCCAAACTTTCCAATATAACCCCTTTGCTGCCTTTCAAATTCATGACCAATTTTACTAATTATTATTACATGCATCCATGTTTACATATATACATATATTCTTAAGTATAACCTGCTCGGTCTGTATGATGTTACTTGTATTTTCAGGGCTGACATCTGGTATTGGATAACCAATTGGTGTGCTCTTCCTTGGGGAAGACTATTTCTCTAGTTCTCACCATCCCTTTATTGGCTGTAGTTCTTTATGTAAACCAGGTTTTTTTTTCTTTAAAGGAAATTAATAATTATAAAGATGGAAAAAATAACAAAAATAAATAGAGGCAAGTATGATTGTACAAACTGTGGCAACCCAAGAAGAAAAGCTCAGAAGTCACCTCAGGAGAAGACTAAAGAGATTCTGATGTGACACTAATTTAGTAATTTTGTTAGTAGTTTACTGGTTAGGACTCATAGTTTTTTTTTTGTTTGTTTGTTTGTTTTTTTATATTTTGTTCTTACTAGACAAACTTTATTTTTTTGTATTTTATTTTTGATTTATTTTTTTCCGGTTTTCTTTTTCTTTTTTTTTATTTTTTAAATTTATTTATTTATTGAGGATTTCTGCCTCCTCCCCGCCACCGCCTCCCATTTCCCTCCCCCTCCCCCGATCAAGTCCCTCTCCCTCATCAGCTTGAAGAGCCATCAGGGTTCTCTGACCTGTGGGAAGTCCAAGGACCGCCCACCTCCATCCAGGTTTAGTAAGTTGAGCATCCAAACTGCCCAGGCCCCCCCAAAGCCAGCACGTGCAGGAGGATCAAAAACCCATTGCCATTGTTCTTGAGTTCTCAGTAGTCCTCATTGTCCGCTATGTTCAGCAAGTCTGGTTTTATCCCATGCTTTTTCAGACTCAGGCCAGCTGGCCTTGGTGAATTCCCTTTCTATTGCAAACAAAAGAACTTTCTTCGGAAATATAGTTAAGTTCCCAGTTTAGTCCAAGAATGAGTTATCTTTTTAGTCAATGTTGATCATACTAATTCAGTTCATGACAGTCTGGCCATTGACACTTCAGAAAGGGGGACAGGGTGAAGATGACTTTGATAGCGCATTCCTGTTTCTCTGTCTTCCTCTTTAATTTCACAACAATCTCAGTTTAAGAAGGGCAGTTGGTGATTCCTCCTGTGATGAGAAAGCGGCCATGCGCATCTCCTGTACCGGTGACTCGCCTCCACTCCTCGCCTTGCTGAATCCCCCCTTAATAGTGGGAGCCGACCTTACTGTAGTTGGCCCCCCAATTTCTCGCAAGTTTATGCATCTAATTGAAACTAATTCTTTCCAAAGAAGCAGCATTTTATCTAGCTAATAATATTTCTTCTAAACCATGTTCACAAGAGTTTTGAATGTCTCCAAACTCCCATAAGATCCTAAGGGGATCATTTCCACTAAAAAAAAAAAAAAACAGAAAGAAAACAAACAAATACATCAGCAACAACAACAACAAAACACCCCATTTAGGTTTCAGGCTCAGAGTCGCTCAGTCCTTGCCTCTTCACAGGGGTTTGATTAACTTCATTTATTCCTCTGAAAAACAACCACTTATTTTGGATATACGGTTTAGTGTCTTTCCATTACACACAATTTAGAAAATAAAATAGAAGATTTAAAAGACATTTTGTCCAATTTAACAGAAATATCAAAAGTCAGTTTTTTCCCTTAGTATGTTTTCCTTCACATTTCCTAAGGAAATACATGTTTGTGAGAACTAATAGCAGAAGTCACTCTAAAAAAATGTATGTTATCTATATCACACTGGCCTTTGCACAGTTTTATAGGTATGGCATAAAATGATTGAGTTGTGCCTCATCCTGTTCTCTGAGCAGAAATGTGAAATGCAGACTGACTTTAATGATAAGCTTAAAACAGAGGTTGATAATTTACTTTTTCACATCCTCACTCCTGTTTGCAAATGTTGATATTCATGACCCAAGAGGTGGGGGGGTGAGAGAGTTGATGTCACAGTGTAAATCCTACACATCAGTTATGCAAACCATCTGTTGATAGTAGCTGGTAGGCACTGCTGATTTCTCAACAAATACCACTCATAAAAGAATAGATAGATTGATT
>NC_022011.1:60309030-60321530 GCF_000317375.1 Microtus ochrogaster | reverse complement strand
TTTTGTAATAACTCAAAAGAAGTAAAACATAAAAAGAAAAATCACATCCTTTTGAATGACGCATTTACTTGACACACTGAAAATTTGGTAGCAGCAGAGGACCCTCATGTCCCCAGTGGAAAAACCTACCTTTGTTGCCAGTGGACCTACGTTCATGATTGCTCAACTAGTTAAAAATCCTTCCTTTCACGATTTGTGTTTTCTATCCTGTAAATTAAAGCCAGTGGTTTTTTTTATCAGCATCATGCATTATGGAGGTCCTCCCTAAGCAGGAGGCATACGGTGCCCACTCCCGAAGACCTGAAAGGTTCATTAGTCTTTCAGTGCTGCTTGCACACAGTTCTTTAAGCTCAGAGAATGGCTACTCTTTATAACGGAAGCCTTATTACTGTGAATAAAATAATCTCAATAGAATAAGAGCATCATTAGTGCAAATATATTATCCACTTGTGTTTACTGCTTGGTTTCAAGATGACAGTACAACTTGTTCCTATCAGTAGAAATGGCTATGATTCTACTACTAAGTTGCTACGAGATAAAATGTTTCCTTTACAATAGAAATGTGGAGACTGCACACAGGAAATTTTGTGTTTACAGAAACCATTTATATTTTTATAATTCAATTCCAAATAGGAACAATCAATGAAAAGTCCAAATAATAGTTAAACGCATTGGAACTTTCAACATCTTTGATGCAAACAAGCAACAAAGTCATGGTTAACATCTTGTTGGCCTGCTTAATGGTGTATTCTTTATTGGCCTGACAGATTATTTGGCTGGCATTGGTAGGGATTTAAGTGAGATGAGTCAGAAAACCTGTTCACTCACCATTGATATCCAACACTGAAGTGAGGTGATAAAACCATTTTCACATTAACACTTCTGTCTAGCAGTGAGGTCATGGGAACAGCAATAGCTATGCATCCCATCTTGAGTAACACTGAACATCCTCAGACTCCCACAGATCTCCACCTTTCGTAGCATAAACTTCACATCAACATGTTCCACAGTGGTTCTAAATGAGTGAAAATTACTCTACTGAAAGCCGTAGGTTTGCTTTAAAACTGGAAAATGCTTGTTTAAAAAACCCAATTGTGAGTGAAAACTGGAAAAAACAAAACTGAAAAGAAAACAAACCTCAGACTGGATGAAAGAAACCTTTCTTGGTAACATCTGCAGGTCTGTAATCGCCCAACCCTTTGCCATGACTCAGGGTCCTGAGACATTGCCTCATAGGTAGAAGATGAACTTCAGTACATCTGGCTTGAGAATATCTTGTGAGTAATGCTTCCACTGGCCAATAGTTTTCAAATTTGAGCAAAAATTGTATTGCTTTAGGGGCTAAATTTCCTGACATCCCTCCTATGTTGACCTGTGAAGTTTAGAGAGTGTGATACTCTAATACTGAAATAGTGAAGCTGGCAAGGCCACGAAGAGAACAAGGTTGCTGCCTTGATAATCTGACATCAGACACCCTAAACATTCCGCCTGCTTAAAACCACCTGGCCGTATCCCAGAGGCATTTTGATAAAAGAAAGTAAGGCGAGGGATTAAGTTGTAATTTAAACAAAACTGATTATCTGTATTTCCTTAGGCAGGACCTTAAGTCATTTTAATCTTTGTTAATAATTAATGCCCCGATCATCAATTTTGTGAACAATTTTAAAATTCTCTGGCAGATTGTTTTAAACTTCAGTGCAAGGCTATTTTCAGTTTTCAGCGTTCCTTTTAGCTATTGGTATTAAACATACATAACACATTTCCCTGGAAGCAGATACAACCCAGCTGTTAAGGATAAGATAGGAAAAACAGACTAAACATGAATTGCAAGTGTGAATATTTCTTGAAGAGAAAGCCTTTGTAAGCTATGTTGCAAGGCACTGGATCTGGGGAATAACATTTTAAACATCACTATCACTATTTCAAGATAGTCAAATCTTTTGCAAGATGTGACATATTTCTGTGTATTAGTAGAATATTGTCTAGACTACTATCAAGAGTGGCTTAAGAGGAATAGTGACACCGCCTCGAAGTGCAAGTACTAGCAAGTCTAGGAAAAGAGTTTGTTTATAGGACAAAATATAAATGTATGCCCTTAATTCTGCAGCTTCAAGGTAAAAGGTGAGTGTTACCAGTAGAATATGCCACAGTAGCTTTAATGGGAGTGAGTGATATAAAAAGACTACTAAAGAAGTAAATAGAAAAGAATAGGTTCACAGATATTAATCTCTTAAGAGCCATCACAGCTCCTGTGGGTGTGTTATTTCTTGCCTAATAAATATGTCTATGTGTATGAGTATTAACCCCAGAAAGATATCATGAGTGAATGTAGCACATAGAATTTTAAGCATTAATCGTAGTTGCCCTGATATATTACTACAAAATGAAACGACTCCAAAGTACCTCTAATGTCTTATCATGGCAGGCTGAGTGAACATCAGTGCATTTACATCACCAAAGAGACAAATGAATTGGCATTAAATATATCATCAATTGTGAACTCTGTAATTTGTCATAACTGACACAGCTTTTGATGTCATGCGAAATAAATCTGTGCAAGAAGCTATGGCTTCTAGGTTTTTACATACCTGTGAGCAGGAATAGGGAAATATCAGATTTTCAGTGTTGCTAATATGATTTCGCCTATTTTCAGAGTAAAATTTTGGGAAAATGACTTGATCTGGTAAAGGCTCTTGGTGTACAAGCTTTCTTCTCTGGGTTTGACTCCAAGACTTACTACTAGTGGGTTTATTTTTATATTTATATTGATAATTTTATATAATTTTTGCATTTTAAATTTTATCAAAAAGATTACTTAAAGCCACATGTGAAATTTATTTTAAATAAATTTTAATTACTCCATAAAATGAAGGACTTACTTAACACAAAGGCAAAGTTTTAATGAAAATAACTCCTTTTGTGTCAGCAGGACTTCTTTCTCTAACTTTAAAACACTTCCATTACTTTCTTGTCTTTTCTTTTCTTTTCTTTTCTTGAAAGTAAGGTTTAAATAAGAGTTCCTTTTAGTGATGGCATTTCTCTGGAGGATGCAAAAGATAAAGATTTTCTATGATTTGATTAATCACTCTGAAAGGCTTTAGAAAACAAGATTTTCTATATTCATAAATTCCATTAAAGTTTCTTTTAATCCCTCTTCCTCCATATGCCTCTGAGCTATGGGTAAACATAAACATCACATTAGCCACATTTCCTGAACTTAAATCTGCTTCAGGTCAGATCAGGGCCACAGCTGACCAGGAACAGACTCCTTTTCCTTCTTCCCACTTCCATTTAGGGTAAATTATGGAGGACCCTTGGAGGCTGCCTCCGAGCACTAATGTCCTGGTGACTACTCATTATCACCAATTTGAAATCTACCAGATACTTCAACCTGATGCATTCAGCCTCTCCATGTTAGCCTCCTCAGAGGTCAATAGTTTCTAAGCAGTGGGCAGGAAACCTAGATATCTACTACCTTTCCTCTGTGCCCACAAATGACCTCCACAGGCTCATAGGGAACGTCCAGTGTAGGTAACTAACCCTTTCAGCCCTCTCAGATATTTCTACTGCTGTCATAGGTCAGACTACCCCTATCTCCCATCTAGACCTGTCCCTCAGCCTCCTCAGACTTTCACCAGGAATGAATCTATAGACTTGTTTCATATTGGCACAGGAGACCATTTCCTAAATATAACTCCAGCAGCACAAATACTGAGAGAAACAATTAATAAATGGGACCTCCTAAAACTGAAAAGCTTCTGTAAAGCAAAGGGCATGGTCAATAAGACAAAATCACAGCCTACAGAATGGAAAAAGATTTTAACTAACCCCACATCAGACAGAGGTCTGATCTCTAAAATATTCAAAGAACTCAAGAAATCGGTTACCAAAGGAACACATAATCCAATAAAAAGAAAATGGAGTACAGACCTAAACAGAGAACTCTTAACAGAGGAATCTAATATGTCTGAAAGACACTTAAGGATTAAGGAAATGTTCAACATCCTTAGTCATCAGAGAAATGCAAATCAAGACAACTCTGAGATTCCATCTTATACCTGGAAGAATGGCCAAGATCAAAAACACTGATGACAACTTATGGTGGAGATGTTGTGGGGAAAAGAGAACACTTCTGCATTGCTGGTAGGAATGCAAGCTGGTACAACCCCTCTAGTTGTCAGTGTGATGATTTCTCAGAAAATTAGGAAACAACCTTCCTCAAGACCCAGTAATACCTATTTTGTGTATATATCCAAAGGATGTTCAATTGTGCCACAAGGATATGGGTTCAACTATGTTCATAGAAGCATTGTTTGTCATAACCAGAACCAGGAAACAACCTAAATGTCCCTTGACCAAAGAATGGATAAGGAAAATGTGGTACATTACAATAGAGTACTATAGAGGAGGAAAAAATAACATCTTAAATTTTGTAGGAAAATGGATGGAACTAGACAACATCATTTTGAGTGAGGTAACCCAGACACAGAAAGACAATTATCACATGTACTCACTCATAGGTGGGTTTTAAACATAAAGCAAAGAAAACGAGCCTACAAACCACAATCCCAAACAATTTAGACAACAGTGAGGACACTAAGAGAGACTTACATAGATCTAATCTACATGGGAAGCACAAAGTAGAAAAAGACAAGATCTCCTGAGTAAATTTGGAGCATGGGGACCTTAAAAGAGGGTTGAAGTGGGGAGGAAAGAGGCAGGGAGGGGAGCAGAGAAAAAATGTAGAGTTTAATAATAAATCAGTAAAAAAATTAAGGAAAAAAAAGAAAGAAAATGGCCCCCATAGGAAGTAGCACTAGAGAAGGTATAGCTTGTTGGAGTAGGTGTGGCCTTGTTAAAGGAAGTGTGTCACTGTGGGGTCAGGCTTTGAGGTCTTAGATGCTCAAGCTAGACCTAGTGGGGCTCTCTTTTCCTGCTGTCTGAGAATAAAGATGTAGATGATTCAGCTCCTCAAAAAAAAAAATCAATTTATAGTCATCTTCCTTTCTTTTAAAAATATCTTTTTTATTCATTTCATTTCATACATACATAAAATGGATTTTGATCATATCAATCCCACACTCCTCCTTTCAAATCTTTCAGGAGCTTCTACATTTGTACATTCCCCCTTTAAATTTTATTTCTTTAAAATAATGTTTTTAGAATGCACACAGTCCAATTAAAGCTGCTCATATACAAAGAGATGTAGAATCTTCTGCTGGAATGTGGTCAGTCTACAAGGAACCATTCCCTTAAAGAAAATGACATCTCTTTATCCATGTCATCAACTCTCAATAATTCTTAAACTAGAGATGGCAGCTAGGGTGCCCCTCTCCCTCCCATTCTTGCAAGAATGGTCACTGGCTTGATCTTGTTGCAGGTAATGGGCATACAATTTCCACTGCTGTTCAAGAATGCCATGGCCCATGCACTCCCTGAAATTTGTTTCTTAGAATCTTTCCTTCCCTCCTTCTTAGATGTTCCTTGAACCTTTGGCAAAAGAGTATGTAATATAGCTGTCTCATTTATGGACGAGAAGTCCACAGACACTTGTTCTCTGCATTTTAGTTAGTTGTGAGGCCAGCTGGTATATTTACTGGTAGTCTACTCAAAAAGACTCTTTTTTTTTTTTGGTAAGGACAAATAATTTCACCAATTTGTAAGTACAATGAGTAGTATTGAGACAGTGGTAAATAATAGAAAGCATAAGAAGAATCAAAGCTATTTACTCTTCATTGGAATGACTTCTCTTACCCTCAAAATATACATTCTATTAGAGAAAATTAATTTAAATAATTATGTTAAACACACAATTTTTCAATACATTTTATTCATTTAAAATATGCATATGAACATTATCTATGATTACAAGCATGAATGCTCATATAGATATAATTAAATTGCCTAGAAGTTGTGGGAGGGGTCTATTAGTAGAAGTTGCTAATATGGTAACCAAAATGTGCTTTAAGAGTATAACTGTTGATTCCATAACTAAAAAGAAACTTTTAAAAGTATAATAATTACATTAAAATCAGGTAAAAATCTTCTGAAGGGCTATTTTTACTTCAATAGAGAGTTACATTTTAAAGCAAACCTGAAATTTCCTTTAGGAGAATTCAAAGCTTGCTAATAATGTCAAAAGAACTACTAATTAATAAACTGTGTGCTATCTAACAGAAACTTCTATGAGAGAGATATGTTAGTTCACATAAAATCTGTAAAAATCAGAGTGATAAAACAAGTATAAAGAAGTACAGGGAGAAGATGAGATGTCGAGTCAGACAGAATGGGTAAACAGGGCCTTTCTTAGTAAAGCTTAGTTTGCTCATACCAAGACAAGTAAGCCAGATATATAGATGATATCAATGAAAATAATTACAGACCAAGATTGTATCCTGCTGAGGTAAAATATTTAACCATCCTCCCCAAGTTTGCTAATTTTAGGTGTCTGGCTACTGATGCTACTCTGTGCTTCTTGTGGCCAGTCACTACTCTTGCCTTTACAGGAAAGACTTGCTTATTTGAGTATAAACGTATGCTGTGGTACAGCTCCTTTGGATATCAGTGTGACAATTTCTCAGAAAATTAGGAAACAACCTTCGTCAAGAGCCAGCAATACCACTTTTGTGTATATATCCAAAGGATGCTCAATTGTGCCACAAGGACACATGCTCAACTATGTTCATAGCAGCATTGTTTGTCATAGCCAGAAACTGGAAGTAACCTAAATGCCCTCGACCAAAGAATAGATTTGAAAAATGTGGTACATTTACACAATGGAGTACTACACAGCAGAAAAAAATGACATCTTGAATTCTGCAGGCAAATGGATGAAACTAGAAAACATCATTTTCAATGAGGTAACCCAGATACAGAAAGATAATTATCACATGCACTCACTCATAAGTGGTTTTTAACATAAAGCCAAGAAAACCAGCCCACAAATCACAATCCCAGAGAACTCAGACAACAATGAGCAATGAGAACCCTAAGAGAGACCTACATAGATCTAATCTACTTGGGAAGTAGAAAAAGACAAGATCTTCTGAGTAAATTAGGAGCATGGGGACCTTAGGAGAGGGTTGAAGGGGTGGGGAGAGGTTGTGAGGGGAGCAGAAAAAAATGTAGAGCTCAATAAAAATAAAAAAGGGAAAAAAAAGGACACACATGTGTTTCTCTCTGAAGAGAAGCAAGTTTCTTGAAAAAAAAATCATGCTGCTCAGTCCTGCTATGGCTGGAAGGAGGCTTGCTCAAAGACATCTGACTTTCTTAATTAAGAAGGTCATCTTTAATGAACCTATTTTGTAAAAACACTAACATGTCAGCCATTTAGTTTGTCTTGGCAGATGTTGCTCCAATAAGCGAATTAATTAGGTATTCATAACAGCACTACAACTTAGCCTTGAATTTATTTTTTTTTCATTTAATTGGGGAATAAGTATGGTAAAACAGAAAATTGACAAGAATGGACTTTTGATTTGAACATGACTGGGCTCAACCATTCCCATATTCTGAGAAAACATTTGTGGGTGTGTCTGAGAGTTTTTTTCCCCGGAGAGTTTGGAATTTCGATCAGTGAACTGATTACAGAAAATATGCTATTACCACCATGGACGGGAATCATTTGAGCCCATGGGAGCCCAAAGAGAACAAACAGAAAGATGAAAGTAAGAAAAGTCTCTTCCTCTCCTGGACCAGCCATTTTCTCACAGACTTTCAAACTGAAGTTCCTGAACCTCTGACCTTGCAAAGCTGGGTTTATACTAACACTTTCCCTTCCCCATGCCTTCTTCTCTGACTTTTGAACAGGAATCAAGAACTCAAGAACTGAACCATCTGCTCATATAGCTTTCAAGCCTGCAGACATGGACTAAATTGCAGCAGCGGCTTCATGGTTCTCCAGCAAGCAGATGGCACATGGTGAGGCTTCCAGGTCTCCACAATCAGGGGACCCTTTCTTTCTTTCTTTCTTTCTCTCTTTCACCAAAAAATAGTCAAGTAAATTCATCAATATCTTTCCGTTTATTTTATCTTACATTTCATCATATAGAGATAGCAGATATTTATACGGTTATTATGAGTAGATACATGTACATATACATGGATTTTTATTCATTAAAATTAATTCTTTTTATAGTTATAAAATTTTAAGTGTAAGAACTCATTGCTGTAGTGAATATGCTATTTACAAATCAGGATCACAGAAATGTTAGCACAATTAAAAATTTCAGTTGTTTTTCAGGAAAAAAAATTGAAGAACAAAGTAGAGAAAACTGTTTTTCTAAAGGCTCAAGCCTAAAAGCTATAACCAATGTTTTAGTTATTTTAAATTATTTTTTGATTAATTTATTTTTTTCTAAAAATAAAACTATCTTTCCTCATTTTACATATCAATCCTAGTTTCCACTCACGCCTCTCCTCCCACTCTCTCCACCTTCCTCCCATCCCACCCCCATCCACTCCTCAGAGAGAGTAAGGTTTCCCATGTGGAGTCAACAAAGTCTAGCACATTGCTTTGAGGCAGGACCAAGGCACTGCCCACTGTGTCTAGGCTGAGCAAAGTATCCCTCCAAAGGAAATGGGTTCCGAAAAGACAGTACAAGTAATAGGGGTAAATCCTGGTCTCACTGCTAGTATCCCCACAGTTGGCTCCAGCCATACAACCATTATTCACATTCAGGGGGCCTACTTTTTTTTAAATTTATTTATTTATTAAGGATTTCTGCCTCCTCCCCGCCACCGCCTTTCATTTCCCTCCCCCTCCCCCATCAAGTCCCTCTCCCTCATCAGCTTGAAGAGTAATCAGGGTTCCCTGACCTGTGGGAAGTCCAAGGACCGCCCACCTCCATCCAGGTTTAGTAAGTTGAGCATCCAAACTGCCTAGGCTCCCCCAAAGCCAGTATGTGCAGTAGGATCAAAAACCCATTGCCATTGTCCTTGGCTTCTCAGCAGCCCTCATTGTCCACTATGTTCAGCAAGTCCGGTTTTATCCCAGGCTTCCTCAGACCCAGGCCAGCTGGCCTTGGTGAATTCCCAATAGAACATCCCCATTGTCTCAGTGTATGGGTGTAACCAAGAGGAACATGGGATGTACTCACTCATATTTGGTTTTTAGCCATAAAAAAAGGACAGTGAGCTTATAATTCGCGATCCTAGAGAAGCTAAATAAGAAGGTGAATCCAAAGACAAACATATAGGCATCCTCCTGAATATTAACCTTCATCAGGTGATGAAAGGAGACAGAGACAGAGACCTACATTGGAGCACTGGACAGAAATCTCAAGGTCCAAATCAGGAGCAGAAGGAGAGGGAGCACGAGAAGGAACTCAGGGGGCTTACTTTGATCCTATGTTTATTCCCTCACTGTCAAGCCAGAGTTGGTGAGCTCCCATTAGTCCAGGTCAGGTGTTTTAGTGGGTATTTCCACCGTGGTCTTGACCTCTTTGCTCGTATTCTCACTCCTCCCACTCTTCAATTGGACTTTCGGAGCTCAACCCAGCGATCCACTGTGGATCTCTGCATCTGCTTCCATCAGTTGCTGGGTGAAAGTTCTATGACAACATTTAAGACAGTCATCATCTGGCTACAGGACAAGTCCAGTTCAGCTGCCAGCAACTACCACTTTGGGGTATATGACCAAAGGATGCTCAATCCTACTACAAGGACATTTATTTGTTCAACTATGTTCATAGCATCATTAGTTGTAATAATCAGAATCTGGGAACAACCTAGATGCCCTTCTCCAAAGAATGCATAAAGAAAATGTGGAACATTTACACAATGGAGTACTACTCAGTGGTAGCATACTATCGAAATTTGCATTGGATGAAACTAGAAAAAAAAAATCCTGAGTGAGGTAACCCAGACCCAGAAAGATGAATATGTTTTGTTCTCACTCATAAGTGGATACTAGCTGTAAAGCAAAGGATAAAGAACCTATAGCCCATGAACCCAGAGAAGCTAAGTACAAGGAGAACCCTAAAAAAAATACATAGATACCCCTGGGGAAGGAAAAGAGACAAAATCTCTTGAGAAAATTAGGCGTGTAGGCGTGGGGGGAGAATGGAGGGCAGAAGGGGAGGAGGAGAGAAGAAGGGGAGGGAGAGGAGAATTTGGAGGAAAAGGAAAAGGGATGGTCAAGATAAGAGAAAAACACAGATGGAGAACAAGGAAAGATAATGAGCCATTATGGGGCTAGCAAGAAACCCTACACCATAGAAATTCCCAGGAATCCACAACAATGATCCTAGCTAAGACCTTAAATTATTTTTTGACACTGGCTCCTCTTTTTTTCTTTTTTGGTTTTGTTTTCTCTCCTCTGTTTGTCTTCTTTTGTGAAAGGGTCTTAATGTATTCGAAGCTGCCCATTGAGCTTACTATGTCAATGAAAATAATTTTGAGTCTTAACCCTCCTGCTTGTACTCTCCATGGGCTAGAATTACAAGCATATACCATGATATTCAGTTTATGTGGTTTGGGAATTGAAAAAATGGGCTTCATGAATGCTAGTTAACTATATACCAGTACACTATTTACACTATTTCTTCCTATCCCCTTCATTTGCAGTTTCTCCTGTGTCCCTCAACTCAAAAGTTCACAACCATATATATATATGAGATAGATATAAATATAACCAATGTGCATATATTAAGACTCTGTATTAAAACAAAACCCAAAGAAAGCAAAGGAGCCAGTGTGTGCAGGTATGATTTCATTTCTATTAAGTCCAATTTGACATATGTTGTTTACTTCCAAATAAAACCTCACTCTTGCACCATTAGAGGTATTTTACCACAGGAAGTTCACTTCTCATTGCTCATATGTTCAGAGATGACTATTTTAGATCGGATAACATGTCAAAGGTTGTCTCTGGCAAAAATTGTTCCTTTCTTCTCACTCAACAGTCATTGATTGCCTGTGGCTCTTCATCTGGAGGTATGAACTTACCACAGTGGCATGTCAACTGGTGTCTTCATTATACAGTTATTTTTTAGTCAACCATATTGTTGTGATGTCATAAGTTCAACTTTCCAGGTCCATCTCAATTCTTCCAAATCCTGGGAATGAATTATGTGATATCTTCAAAAGTAGTTTGTTTTTTTTTTTTAAATTTCTATTTTCTGAAAGCAATAAGTCATAACAGTTAAAGAAAAGTATGCATTGAAGCAAATATATATTCTTCCATTATGGTTACAGAGAAGGAGAAAGGTATTGAGGTGCAAGTGAAGTTCCCAAGGTAACAAGCAGAACCATTACTGGGCAGCTGGTTTCTGGTCTGGGGCTCTTGAAATGTAGCTGGGTGATGATAAGAAGTCTTTCTTTGTGTAGGCATGTACCATCCTTTCTCCTGACTATGAATCCCTGTAAACTTCTTAATGTCCCCCATCTCATCTTTACATGTCTCCCTCTAGTTTTATAGTAGGTTTTATTTTCTTAAAATTTTATATACATTTGCTAGAAATATTTTAAAATTCCAAAGAAATTAATAACCATAAATTTATTTCAGTACAGAGTGTCTGTTGAATGAAAGAATATCAAAATTATGTTGAGTAACAGGAGAACTTCAGTGCTGTTTTTTCTCATCACTCTTGGCTCTAACAATTCCAATATTTGATAATAAAAATCTGTATTTTTGACTCAGCTGGTCCCATAATTACTGGTAATATTTAGCTATTTTTATGGTGTTTAATCATTATTATATAGTTTACTTATCCCAGTTGTTAGCAGAATGCATTTTTCATTATTGTAATTAAAGGTTTTACCAGAGCATTTAACTGATGCTCCTATCAGATTTCTTGGTCTTAGCCTTAAGTAAGGATTCTTTTGCCATTCAAGTAAACTTGTTTATTTCACCTGCATAAATTCTTTCTCGTTTTCTCCTTTTATATTTATCATCTACCTCTGAGTGAAATGTTATGAGTTTTGGAGTTTAAATTCCATAAATCATAGTTCTAATGTGGTTTAAAGGAGAGAGACCTGCATTGGTTTGCCTGAGAGTGGAGAAGGGTGTCAAAACTTTTATTTATTGTTGTTTTTTGCAACCGAAATGTCTTTTATTTATAAGAGTTTGTTCATCTTTACTGTCTGTTTCTAACATAATATTTCTATTATTTGGGTACTTCATACAATGCACACTGATCGCTTTCACTTCCCATTCCTCCCAGACCCCCTCTTCCACCCTTGCTCCTCCCACAAAAAGAAAAAAAATGTACAAGTGCTATTTGTGTTACCCATATACTCACTGAAGCGTGGTCAAACTCCCAGTGGCCAGACGATTAAAGAAAACAGTGTGTGCCTCCTGCCCCTTCAGAAGTCAGCAACTCTGAAGAGCTATACTTCCGCATCCACATCATAGTATTAAGGGTTTTCTTCAATGGCTTCCTGGCTAGACTGTTTATTTTTATCTATCTATCTATCATCTATCTATCTATCTATCTATCTATCTATCTATCTATCTATCTATCTATCATCTATCTATCTATCTATCTATCTATCTATCA
>NC_022011.1:60297701-60308930 GCF_000317375.1 Microtus ochrogaster | reverse complement strand
ATCATCTATCTATCTATCATCTATCTATCATCTATCTATCTATCTATCTATCTATCTATCTATCTATCTATCTACCTACCTACCTTTGGGGGGATGAGGTGGCACAGAAGCCTTCAAAGTCTCTCCTTCTGTAGTCATAAATACCACAGCAAAAGAATCTTCCTCACCCATAACCCCCAGTCAGCCAGCTTGAAAAATGATGGACTTCCATAAGGCCTCCAGCCGGAGCACAGACCACAGGCATAGACATGACCTCCGAAGGAAGAGAAGGACCATGGAGGTCTTCCCAAGAGACCCAATCCAGAAAATGAAGCATTCTCCATTCGGTCATTGCTCAGAGGCAGGGTGATCATGTGGCTGGGCAGTGAGTGTGTGGGTGGAGCCTACTCAAGCTCCAGGCTGGGGCACACCACCCTGCCTGGCCCTACAAGACAAAGCTGTGCTCCTCCGTCGACCACAGCCTTCTCCCACAGCGGTCACTGCTGTCTCCTCCCCTCTAACTCTGCCTCTCCTCTCTCTGTCTCTTGTATTGCTTCAGTCCTCCATCTTTCCACTTCTCTATCACCCATTTATTTACCAAAGTGGCTTTGCAAACCGTTGTGTGTCAGAATATTTGTATGTATGTATGTATGTATGTATGTATGTATGTATGTATGTGCCCAAACAGCTTTACATGCAAATTCTAATCACAAAAAGTCATAGTCTGGTTCAAGGTTTTGGGTTTCTGAAGCATCAAAATACTGGACTATTGCTGAGATTCCCTTCTGTTGTTGCCCAGAGTCAGGGTAATTTGCAGCTGAGTAGGGCATCAGTGGGTAGGATCCCAAAGTGTTCCAGGCCCTTCTACATGCCTTCCTGACCTCAGCACTGTTCGGCCAACCTGCCAGCTCCTCACTGGATACCCATCACACTTGCAGCAGAGAGGGGTGGGGGAGGAGGAGATGGCAAAAGAAAGGTCACTCATGCTCTTACCCACAGCCACCCCTAACAGGGCGGCGAGCAGTGGCCGCTCCATGCTATTGCAGGGCCTGCTAGGCATAGCCTCCCACTGGACCAAGTACAGCCCTTTGCAGCAGTTAAGTCCTCCTTTGTCTGCTAAGGCCTCGTTCCCATTCTACTCCCCTATATGTGAGCCTCACATCATTAGCCTTGCTTTTCTCTGCTAGGAATAGGTCCACTCTGCTGTCTTTTCTTCCGATTTCATGAGACCATTTTTTTTTAAAGCATCTTTCCATGGGACCTGCCTTCTTTTTATTTGTTCTGGAAATACTGCGAGCTCTGCCAATTCATCCTCAGCTGGATTGTCTCCCTCAGAGTCTCTGTGGGTCTCTCAGGCTCCGCAGAGAAGTTCTGCGGTTCTGAGAATGGAGGGGACAGCTTCCATCTTGACTCCATCTAGCGTTAATCCTCTCAAGTCAGACACAGCAGACAGATGAAGGATGGACAAAGCTTTGGGATTCAGCCATGTGGGAAACACTCTTTCTCTTGATGTGAGAAAGGGCTCCCCACCCATGTTTGCAGCATTCCACAGTGTTATTTACAAAGGGGAATATGGTTTTTCATTCTGTAGCAAGACTCCAACAGCCTTAGATGTGGTAGTCATTCACCGTCTGCTGGACAGATTACCTGTCTTTCCTCTATGAGAGGGTCTTCACACACAACATCTCCTTTTGGCCCACCCCTGCACCACTCCCAGAACTAAGTTTTTGAAGGAAATTATTTTACTATATTTAAAGTGTGGTCAAGTAAGTTTTAAATAAAATTTTCTACTTGCCATACCATAGTCACATGCCAGTATATAATTTTTTATTATATTCTTACAGTTCCTCAAATATTGATTGAAAATCAGTGCCGCATTTCATTTTAATTATTTTTCCGTGTACCCGTGTCTTAGGCAATTCATTTCATGTTGGGGTACTGTTTATTGAGTACTTTGCATCAAGAAGGTGCTCAGTAAATGTTCATGTCCATGTAAAATAAGTGAACTAAGACAAATGTCATGAAGATTTCATGTTAATTTCCACTAAAAATGAATATTACTTATTAACTTACATATAAGTATACTGCAGTCTTTTATTTGACTGTTTCATGTCTCCTTTACCCTACAATGGCATTCCTATGTCATTTAAGAATATAGTTTTATTTGTGTTGGATATGTTAGTTATCACACAGCAAAAATAAGAACTTGGAAACTGACTAATAAAGATTATTTCCCATGAAAAAGAAGTGTCTATTTTGGAATATATTGGTCTTTGCTCTGGGGCTAGAGGATGTCAGTCTGTCTGAGTGTGTAAGGAAGGATAAATGCATCTGTGGAATAGGATTCTTGCTATGACTTTTTAACATCAGCTTACGCTAAACCATCTTTCCTTTTTTGCTAGTGTTGTATTCTATTTATTTTTATTAAAACAATTGTTTTCCCTCTTTTATCTTTTCCCAGATCCTCCCCACCTCCCTACCTGTCCAACTCCGTAGCTTCTTTCTTTATCTCTTAGAAAACAACAGGTTATAGAAGAAAACTAACAAACCAGAATAAACAAAACAGAAACAAAGCAAAAGAGCGAATAACAAAGGCACAAGGAACATACACAAACACATACTCAAAACCAAACCTATAAAAACACAAGCAAAAGCTGTGTAAGATTTTAAAAATGCTCAAATCAAGCAATGTGATACAGAAATATACCAGGATAATTCTGACTTACTTTTTTGTTGGGTGTTTACTGATGGCCACAGGAACTACCCTTAACATACTCAGTGAGATCCCATTAGAAAAAAAACTAATTTTTTCATTGCAAGTGGTTGTGCATTGAAGACAGCTTCTTGAGTAGGGATGGGAACTCACATCCATTCCTTCCTCTCATTTGGGGATCTTGTCTAGTTGAACTTGTGAATGGCCTGTGGATGTTGCCACGGTGCTCTTGAGATAACATGTCTGGCAGTACATTTGTGTCTGTAAGATGCTGTTACCTTGGTGACATCCATCACCACTGGCTCCGACACTACTGCCTCCTCTTCTGCATAGTTCCCTGAGCTCGAAGAGAAAGTGTTTGACAAAGACATCCCATTTTGGACTGTGTGTTCCAAAGTCTCTTACTCTTTACACATTGTCAAGCTGTGGGTCTGTGCTCCCTTCTATTGAAAAAGGAAGATTCTGTGATGAGGGCTGAGGAAGACATTGATCAATAGATATAGTATGATATCATTAGGAGTCATTATAATGTTATGTTTCCATAAATCATCTTTCAATTTTTATACTAAACCCAATTAATAATCTCTCTATTAACCTATGCTTATCCCACTCTTATCTTTGCCTGTGTACATCAATCTCTTCAGAAATTTTAAAATTTGTGTCTCAGTCACATCTCCTGGATTCTTCTCACCAGAGCATCCAAATTTGTTGTTTTAGTCTCTCTTTTTTTTTTTTTTTGCAAATAGATTTTACTATAAAGATTTGCAAAGGAATAAAACCATTGCATTATTTGCATAATAAACTTTTAGTATTACTATCATAATATTTCTGCACAGGTTATGTATGCCTTTTTTCATTTACTCTTTAGTAAAAGCTGGAATGAGCAAATTCCAATTACTCTACTGTTTTAAATCAGCTTCCCCTTTTAGATCAGCTTTTTTCCCACAAAATTGTTTCTTCCTTGTTGTTTTTAATCATTATATTATTATATAATCATATCATTTGTTTAGATTGTTCAGTGCTGGTAATCTTTGTTGTGGAATACTACTTTAATTATGCAAAGGTGTGTTACATTTGTTTATGTTGTATTTATTTAATTATGTAACGGTGGGCTGCTTTTGTTTATGATGTATTTGTTTAATTATGTAAAGATGTGTTGCTGTTTTACCCTGCATGCCTAAGGCACCTGATTGGTCTAATAAAAAGACGAATGCCCAAAGCTAGGCCATAGAGAGATAGGCCGTGCTGGGGGGCAGAGAGAATAAACAGTAGGAAAGAAGGGAGAGAAGATGGGAGAAAATGAGGGAGACACCTGGCCCACCCAGTCAGGAAGCCACCACCCAGTCAGATACAGAATTGGACATACAGAATGAAAGAAAGGTAAAAATCCCTTAGGCAAAATGTAGATGAAAAGAAACAGGATAAATTAAGTATAGGACTAGCAAGAATGACCCTAAATTAAGACCAAGCAATCACAATTAGTTTTGTCTCCTTGTCATGATTTGGGAGCTTGTAGGTGGCCCAAAAGAAAGGCCACTACAGTTCTTGTTCAAGTTTATATTTCTTTTTGTGTATCTATTCTCTTAATAATAATTTTCTAGTTGCTTTACAGCAATGGAATATATTCATTCTGTCACATAAGACAATAGCCTACACAGATATCAATATTTTTATATATAAGGTCGGTGTCAATTTCACTTTCTTAATTTATTCCATCCACCAAAATAATTTCTAAACATTTTATCTCAGCTTTCTAGCCTCCCTAGGCATTACTAGACTACCAGCTGTTTCTATTTGAGTATTAATTTGTAACTATAAAGAGATGGGAATCCTTCAAGCCTTTTTACACTGTGATATCATGAAGCACAGTTCTTCTTTTAGGTTAGTGTCACAGGAGAAATACTCAATAGCTTTTCCCACCATGATTTATTTGGTAGAGAAGTTTTATTTGTATTTAATAATATAGTTTCTCTGAATTATAATTGAAAGTAAACTGTATGTAATGATAAAAGAGGTATATAAAATAAAAGCATTGTAGATTTGAAAATATAGATGAACGGTTTAGTTTGACAATGATGTTGATGAAAGCCAATGGTTCTCAAAGGCTAGGTCTTCACACATTCCCCAGAAGTTAAGCAATAGGAATAAACTTATTGAAAAGATTATCACTACCCTTTTATTGCTTACACAATATCTTATTACAAAATAGTCAGGTATCTGTATTAATTACAAAATCTATTCTTCTCTAAATCAGGAAAGATAAGAACTTTCAGTGACATTAGATTATTGATGATGTTTTAGGATGGCACAATACCCATATTAATTTATTAGACATTACATTAGGAAGGTTAATATTTCTCTTAGCTTTTGTGACTAGGGGCATTACTAAAGATGAGGACTATGTCCAGCTGGTGGATAATGCTTCAGATTCAGATATAGACATGTAAGAAGGGGTTTCTAGGTAGGAGATACAGCAAGAACCTAGCCAAGGAAGGATGGTTAAGTGAGTAGTAGAAACCAACCTGCAGGCAGATCTGCTATGTGAGACAGATTAGTCAAATCCAAGTTTGAAAAGGAGAGTCATTTTTAAATTCACCCTTTGCTCTCTGTGCAGTAATGAACCAGTGAAATTTGAGTATTTTCTCTACTTAGAATGACACTAACGACTCCCAGCACTAGATATCAAAACAGAAATACTCCTGCACTCGAAACTGTAAAGTAAATACTAAGAGATAAAACTGGACTTGAGAAAGTAAAGGCATTGGATCATGCTGAAATGTGTGCTTTCTGGGCTGAGAACCTACATTCTAATTTTAATTCCAACACTTTCCAGCTTGTAAATAAAAGAATTGATTGACCTCACCTCTAGGGGCTGTAGTTTCGTTATTTGAAAATGTTATCTATAATGGTTATGTGCTCTCTCTGTTTGGGCTCCCAAGGAGAACAAATAAGACAATGCAGTGAAGCAGTTGGTCCTAAGTGGGCACTTAGTAAACACTGAATAAGTGATGTTCCTATTGACATTGTCATTACAGGAAGTGAACTCAGTTAAAAGGTGCACAGTTGTTTAGGTGAGCATGAATAAGTCCCCAAAGTGTACAAGCAAGGAAAAAAATGTCTGTCTCATGACATGCCACTTAGGAAAAATTTAAAGCATAACCAAAACTTTAGCAGACACACATAAAGAAAAATAAGCTTTAGAACACAATTAAAGGTATAAAATAAGTACATTTTTTCAGTTAGTCGTAATTCTGTAATCAGTCTTTAATTAAAAGAATTTTTTTCTGTTTTATATTTATTCTCTTGTTATATTGGAATTAGAAAGGTATGACTCTACTTGATTTAATGAAATAAAGGTAAAATTCTTTTAAACATACTAAATAAAGGGAAAAAAAGGGAATATTTTAAATTTTATCTATCATGCATTTAAGATGCACACTCCAATAACATCGTAAGAGAAAAGCTCAGTTATTCGTTGAAAGCTCCACTTTTCAACCTGAGTGGCTAAGGACATTTTAGTAGGAAGCTGCCACAGAAACAGCTGTTTACAAAAAGGGGAAGTTTCCCCAAACATACCAGTGGGGGATTTCCCTCCATGATTTATTGTACCTTCACTTGTGTGGCAGAAAAATCAATGTTTATGAAGATAGGTTTACTTGAATGATAACAAGGAAGAAAGCGAGCAGGTATATAAAAATTATTCACAGTGAAAAATTATCAGGAAAATGTAAATTAAAGCCACAGTGAGCTATTACTTCATTCAAGATTGAAAAGGCTATCATGAAGAAAACCAAAGATCAAAATTTTGAGGACTAGAGAAAGCCTAGAAAACTGTAGGGAGGAACATAAAGTAGTATAGTTGTGAATTACATACAAACATCTCTAACAAGTTAAGACTAGAACTACCAGTTCTAGTTGATTGAACCTGATGGCTCTGTTGGCAAATTTTATGTCATCTTGACCCAAGCAATATTCATCTTAAAGGAGGGAACCTAATTAGAGAAATTGTTTCCAGAAGTTCAGGATATAAGCCAATAAGCCTGTAAGGTATTTTCTTAGTGAAGGACTGGAGTTGTCCCAGCCCATTGTGGGTGGTGATACCACTGGGGTGGAGGTCCAGGGTTCTATAATAAAGCAGGCTGAGTAAGGCATGAGTAGCAAATTCATGAACAGCACTCCTCCATGGCCTCTCTATCAACTCTTGTCTCAAGGTTCCTAATCTGTTTGAGTTTGTACTCTGGCTTCTCTCAAGGGACTAAGACTCCAAATATGTAAGCCAAGTAACTCTTTTCTCCTCAAATTGCTTTTGGTCATGGTGTTTCATCACAACAATAATAGCCATAAGACAAACGCTAAACGTGAGAAAACAAAAACGTTAAAAAGCATTTATATGGGGATAGAAAATGCAAAATATTTGCATGGTGGGATTAGTATTCAGCCATGGAAATGAATGGAATCAGCATTTGAGAAAACATGAATGGCCCTGGGGGTGGTTTTGTGAAATGAAATAAGCCAGGTCTAGGGGAAAAAAATGTTCTGTATCTTACACATACATTAAATTTTCAAATGACTAATTTAGCAGAAGTTGAGAGAATGTTGTTTATTTAGAGTATGGGGCAGGTTTTTACCAAGTGGCTGTAAGTTGCAGTTAGACAAGGGTGCCAGGTGCTGGGGCACTGGTGCAGAGTATGGCAGCTATGTGCGATAAGAGTGTGATTTGTAGTTCACAACACCAGAGCAAGGGGCTGTGAATGCTTTCACTTTGAAAACCTGAGATGCCCTGAGAAGATCGAGGGCTCAAATTTGACTAAAACATTGCACAAGGTACAAAAAAAATGTACGAAAACATTGCATACTAGTCCATAAATATGCATAGTTTTATGTTTGATGTACCAGTTACAAATAAAATTAATTTAAGTAAAACCTACATTTATGTGAATAATTCCTGCCTTTTTGGGATTTTTTACTCTAATTTCTTCCACAAATGAAATTTTGAGCATACTCGATATATATATTCACACAGTGAAACAGCATAATATTCAAAGATATTATACTTGCTTGCCATTTTAAATCAGTGGTGTGTGAAAATGATCCAGTTTCTGTTCTTTAGGTTCACTGGATAATTGGACCAAGACAGAATCTTTCACTGCAAACTTAAAACAGGCAAAGTTTCCCTGAAACCCTTGGTGTTTGTCTCCATCTTATATAAATACTTGATGCATATTTTCAAACACTCATTTATAAATTCATGGGTAAACTGATGCTATATATGGAGAAATACTGAAGGTAGAAATGTGATACCAATAAAAATGATATTGAAGAAGATATGTAAGTTGAGTTCCGACTTATCACAGCTGGGGAGTGGATGGGCAGCATAAACTGGATCCAGCTGAGCTCTGACTTGGCATAATGTTCAAGTGATGGTAGCTAGCACAGAAGTAGAAGAAAGATATGGAAGAGAAACCTGGCAAGATAAGAAGAGACAGGATTGATTATTCTTTAAAACTGGCCTTAAAAGTTTAAGTTTTGGGTTTTTTTTTTTTCTTCAGAGGGAAGTTATAGCTTTAGAGAAGCAGGATGCTATTTGTTTTGTGCTCTAAGATGGCATTCCTCTGAAACCAGGAACCTGAAGAAAAGCAGATGGCTGTGCAACGCACTGTTCTCTGTTACACAACATAAAAATACACACACTCACACATACAGAAGGAGAGTGAGGGAAAGACAGGACAAGAAGAAAAGGAGACAGAGAAGGGGAGGAGAGAGAGAATGAAATACTGCTCCATAAAATACGACAGCTAAGCAAATACAACAAATAGTATAAAGCAGAATGCATGGTTGTGGAAGTCTGAGTGAACCAACTGGTTAAATGATATGCCTTCATGTATCACAAAGGAAGTGTCCAACTTTTAAAGAATAGATTTTTATTATTTAATTGTTTCCATGAAATAAAAATTGTGGATAATGTCATTGTAGGAAATACATGTAGGTTATCCATGTATAATTTCCAACGTTCTTATTGAAAGAGGGCTGTGCTTTCATTTTAATTCCACAAAATATTTTAGGAAGAAAGCATGGTGAGAATTTCGCACTGTCTCTGCTTTATGAGGTTTCAATGTAAACTAGTACTGACTAATTATTAGGAGAAAAAAAAAACGGGAGCTATCTGCACTTCCCAGCTGATAGTGAAAGGCCATTGTTTCTGACCAGAGAAGCATTGCATAAGAGTATTAAATTAAAAATTTAAAAAAAGGGACAAAACGTGGCTTCTTCTATGATTTGAATACTGAAAAAATGCACTTCCCCAAAGCACTAGTTAGTCATTTAAGAAGAATCCTGCTGATAAAAATGGATCTAGTACCTCAGGTCCCAACAAAAATTATGTTTCATGGTCTGCTTGTGAATCAAGAACATTCATTTTGAATTTATTTTTCATCCAAATGCTTAGAGTCTAAAATTAAAACATTCACAATAAGTGTGATATTACAGGTAAATTTCTTCATGTATTTTTTTTTTCTGGTTGTCTGAAAATAGAGTGATTTTTTTTTCTCTAGGTGGGGGTAAAAGAAGATTTAAAAACTGTGTATTGAAGCCAAAAACCTTATTTGCTGTGAACATTGCAAATGTTTGCCTCAAGCAAATATGTGAAAATTTGCAATTTGTTGTAGGTGTGGAATTTTGCTATTTTTCACAGTGGAAGAACTGCTCACTGTAGTTTGCTTTTCTCCCCCTTAGATGTGTGAATTCTCAGAGAAATTCTGAGATTTACGCATTTTGATGCCAAAGATGGCAAGGTGAACAATACTTTCAACAATAAGACTAAATTCAGCTATGCATCTCAAATACACTTGTTTTCAAAGAGTGTTTAGAATGAAGAGGAATCTCAACTTCTCTCTGATCTTTCATCTAGTCGAAGGTTCTATAATAGCTACAATATTATTCAAGAAGGGAAAGACGTGCAAAATGAAAGATATGGAAAGTAGGTAAATGAAAAATCACAAAATCTTTTATGATCGATAATAAGGAATATGAAGTCCTGAGATCAATGTCATAATGCTAAAATTGGATTCAGATGCCATAAAAATTGACCAGTGAATGGACCACAAAATATTTACCAACTCTAAGATTATATGATAAAGATATATTCTAATCTAACTGTATAACATATTTTTTCACGTGTAGTTGTAGGTTTACAGATTTTCCACTAGTTAACAAATTATCTACTCAAGAAAAGGAAAAGAAAGTTACTGTGTTGTTTTGAGCACACACACACACACAGACACACCTATATGAGTTGAAATTGGGGCTTTGTGTATTCTAGGCAGGCAGTCTAGCACTTAGCTATATTCTCAACTTTGTTGGATTTTTCTCCTCATTTGTCAAAGCAAAGTAAGTATTCAAATTCAAAGAATATCATGGTGATGTCATTTACGTGTTAATGAGATGAGTGGTGGCTGGCAGTTTCTAGGAAGTCTGAGCATGGGGGGCATGGCTCATAATGACCAATACACCATTAGGAAACAGGGCATTTAATCCACCCTTCCCCCTGGCTGGGGAGGAAAGTGATATTAGTTACAGTAACAAGTGTGAGTGGAGAGTTAAAACCAAAGCATGGTGGCCTCTATTTTCAAACTCTAGATTATGATAAGCAGATGAAGCATTGTATTATCTGTGTAGAGTTCCACAGGTAAAGTCCACCTTAGGAGCAGGGAGATAGAGTTCTATGCCCACTGTCCCTTCCTTTCCTGCAGATAAGTGATTTTTCCTAATCCTCATCCTGCCAGGGATACCTGCCTTTAAACTCTGCAATTTGAATGGGCTCCTTTCTTTCTATAAGCTGTGCAACAGATGACAGTGTCTCTTTAGTTTTCAGGCTTAGAATTCTTCCAAAGAAGGTTTAGGACAATGTATTATTTCCACTTAGTGAGATTTTTCTTTCTGTGCTGGGAGCAAATTCTTGACTGCTTGTTTTAAAGCTATCTAGTTATTCTATTCAAACTTAGATTTAATAAACAGCTTAGTAGATGAGAACAATTTAAAATGATAGCTTATCATTTGCATTCATCACTCACAATGTCTTTCAGCTTCTTGAATATCAAAATCTTTAGCAATTGAGCAACTTTGCACATAATTTTTGTACCTTACCAATCTTAGTCGGAAAGATACATGAAATTATTTTTGGTATGCTTGAGTTTTATGAGACTTATTTCCTGCAAAGCTCTTGTTAAAAATGTTATAACAGTAGCATGGGTATCTACCTGATTTTCATCATGTGTCTCAGACTCTGAAATATAGACTTTATGTCTCCACAGAGCTATAGAGAAAATACAGTGTTAAAAGCTTCTTAGTATATGTACCTGGCACAAGAAATGATAAAGGAGACAAGAGAATACATCTGTTTGTAACTGTAGTAGTATTTTTCTTTTTCTTTTTCTTTTATTTTATTTTTTTGGTTTTTCGAGACAGGGTTTCTCTGTGGCTTTGGAGCCTGTCCTGGAACTAGCTCTGTAGACCAGGCTGGTCTCGAACTCACAAAGATC
>NC_022011.1:60288224-60297601 GCF_000317375.1 Microtus ochrogaster | reverse complement strand
CGAGTGCTGGGATTAAAGGCGTGTGCCACCATCGCCCGGCTTGTATTTTTCCTTTTAAAATTGAAGTTCTATTTAAAAATTATTAATAACCTAAAGTTAACACTAAGAATATTTATAAAGCTAAAAGCATTATAGTATAAGTTGATACTAATAAAACTGAAGTAATGACATTATTACATGCAAAAATAGCTTCACATTAACAGGAAGCAACCATTACAGCTTAAAAGTTCATTGTGATATTTTTTGTCAGCTTGGAAAATGCTCTTGAAGTATAATTCTTTAGTGAATTTCATTTATAGATCACTCTTCTCAGTTTTCTACATGGCAATAACCCCAAGAAATGTCTCCTTTCTGTGTCCAGACCATATCGCTGCCCTTCTTCTTCTCTGCCCAATTAGCTTTATAGACCTTAGCCATCACCAGCTTAACTGCCTTGGAGCCCTTAGATGAAAGTTCTTTTTCCTAGGCTGTTCTATTCATCAGGATGCTAGCAAAACTTAGGTTTGAATAGTTTCCTGCAAAACACCTCCCATTCAACTGATTTGTGGTCTCTAATGAACCATGGGCTGATGGACAAATTTCACTTGGCAGAGCCCTGTGGAACTTTGAAAGGGTACTCGGGATCACACAGGCTGCATATGTGAGTTCATTTTAACTTTGGATACAAGCTGTTTGACAGGAGAAAGAAATATAACAAGATTCTAAATGGAATAACCTGAAAAAATATTGTTAACTTGAAATCTCACATTCCCTATTTTTGGTGTTCAAAAAAACCCCAATAAGATAATAATTTCCCATTGTAAATCATCACCAGGGTGAATTCTAGCTACACAGTAACTGGCAATTTTATGACTTTTAAAAAAAGAGAAAAAAATACAACTCATTCTGTAACTTAAATGAAATCCAATAGTGATAAATAAAGAACAAACGAACATTTTTTTTTTCTTAAAAAAAGAGACCATTTTCAGCTTGCTAAATTAGAAGTCTAAAATGCCATTTAGGCTTGAAGCCACATTTTGGCTCACTTTCGGGAAGTATCTCTTAAATAATCCAGCCACAGGTCGCATATTTTGAAGCAAGTGGATGCTGAAGACTTCTGAGACGTGATGATGAATAAGTAATTGTTGATGTCACTTGAAAATGTTATTAGCTAGTATCTTCATTAGGGTGTTCTATTTGTGAAGAGACACTATAACCACAGTAATACTTATAAGGGAATAACATTTCATTAGGATGACTTACATTTTCAGAGGTTTAGTCTATTATCATCATGGTGCAACGTGATGGCATGGAAACAGCCAGAGTGCTGGAGAAGTAGCCAAGTAACCCACATCTTGGTTTGCAGGCAACACAAAATGGACTGTTCCAATAGGCGTGGACTGAACACATATAAGACCTTGAACCCTTCACCAAGGTGAGACATTTCTTCCAACAAATTCCTGCCTACCTCAGCAAGACCACACCTCCTAATAGTGCCACCCCCTTTGGGGGCCATTTTTTTTTCATATGCTTTCTTTAGTTTCACCTGATCTACTATGTGGAGAAAACTGTGCCTTATGGAGGTAAACAGAGCAAAGCTGGAGGTGACACTTTATAAGTATGTGGTAGATTGGATCAAATAATCCCCTGGTAAATATCAGGTGGGTGGTGGATAAAAGTGTGTCTGGGCAGGTACATGACCAAGTATGCAAATAAGCACTTAGATTTGAATAGTTAGGATAGTTTTCTTATTGTTACTTTCATTTGTTTTGGTTCAGTTTTAGAAAAGGCAACACTATTGTTAAAGCTGATGACCAGGTTACTATTATAAATTTAGATTTACTGCCCATATAAAATAGGTACAAAAACAATGCATTCCTTTATATAAGATATGAAAATCAAAGCTTACAGCACTATGAGGTTGCTAACCTCTGTGTTCCACCACAGTAAAATGTCAGTAGAAACAGCATGTAGCACAGTGGGTGTCCATCAACTTTTTATGTCTAGAGAAATAGATACTGGGTTTAGGTAATTCCACACTGTGGAATAATGTGTAATGAAAGAAACTTTAAAAGGCTAGGGGATAAAATGATTGAGGCCTAGCTGCTTATCTGCAAGATACTTTTGATCTTTCTTTCCTTCCAACCTATTTTTAAGTTATTGACAAGTAAATAAGTTGCCTGAGCAAAAAATTACTGTATGTCCAGTTGTAATGAATTTTATCTGCATATTTATTATATATCATACAGTAGAATCCTATGATTCTAGATTCTAGAGAAACTGCTGATCATTCAACCTTGTCCTTTTTTCAATTTGTGGAAAAAGTTAAGAGGTAGAGTACTAGGCTAGCATGTGTTAGGTTCTGGGTTAGTAACAAAAGTAAAAAGGAAAGAAAAAAATCAGACAAAAGGAGAGGAGAGAAAAGAAGAGATCACTTTTATACTTGTGTATGTAAAATGGACTCATCATCTTGTATGTCTCATTATTCCATTATATTTGTAAGATCAGCACTGCAAACATGCCACAACACATCAGAGTTGACATTCAGAAGTCTTTCTAGGCCATCAAGAGTACAATACAAAAACGCACCTACAATACTTTAATGAGCAACTAGTAGATGTTTTTTTTTTTAATTTGAAATTGGGAGGCATTATGATATAATACAGCACCATACAAAACAACCCAAAATATAGACTTTATTTAAAACTTATTTGACCTATAGTGCGTTTATTTGCTTATGCATTTAAATATAAGCCATGAGTTTTTCTTCACATTTTATGTGAAAAAAAATGCAATGCTTCCTGCTGGCTGTCTTCTGTCATATAGCTTACTATTTATTATACATAATGGGAGTTTGCTATGATTTGTTGTTTAAAATCTTAAATATTGGAAATTATATGTAGTGCAGCTTAGTCTGGGTGTTATAGATTTTTATGTTTTAATAATATGTTTAGGAGATATTTTCTAAAGGTCACTGTCAACATTGCTTGGTTGATTAAATTTCTTTTACGGTATATAAATACTATAAGATATACCAGAAAATCCACAATAAAAAACAAGACCACGTGAAAGTGCCAGCCTTGCATTAGGACATTGAACTGAGTGGTGATGTTCTTGTGAATGCTTATTAACAACATAGAATAGTTTCCATTCAAGGGAAAGCATGAAGTTTTTAAAATGTATATACATGTGCTTGTGCTTGTGCGTGTGTGTGTGTGTGCGTGTGTATGTATGTGTGTGTATGTGTATGTGTGTGTGTGTCTGTGTGCATGTGTGTGTATGTGTGTGTATGTGTGTGTGTAGGCTAAAGAACAGTGTCAGGTAGCATTTCGCTGGAATGCTATCTACCTTCTCATTTTGTTTGCACTTGAAAACATTTTACTGACTAATATATCCCCCAAGAACAATAAATAATAATTAACAAGAATTTATACTCATTTATTCAGCCCCTTGATGATGCCTTACAATGTCAGCCTGAAACTGAGATTTTGAAATTTGAAACTGGTAAATATTTCTTATGCACAAAGAAAAATATCCTTAAAAATGAGCTGTTAAGTGAATCTTCATGAGATGGCCATTTAGTCTACTATAAATAATTAGTGATTTCTAGGCTGAATTATGTCAAACGCTCAGAAAAATTCAATTAATTATACCGAAAATAAATCAATGTTCTAACAGTTTACTATATTATGTTTATATGATAGAAAAACAAGAGTTGACAACTTTATTAAAAAATAGGGACGGTTTGGAGGGACAAAAGCAAGAGAGAATTGTAACTGAATTACAATCACAAAAATAAAAATTATAGAAACAATAATTAATTATTATCTTTTCATTAAAAATATGAAACATCTATATACAAATAGCATTTTTTTAAACATTTTGAGATTACTTTAGTGTTAGATTTTGATTTAAAAAAAAAAAAACCACTGTTGCCTTTTTAACTTGTGTTTGTTTCTTTCTTGATGCACAATGTTACTTTGTTGCCCAGACCAGCCTTTATTTTATTTTATTTTATTTTTTTCAGAAGTAAAACCCACAAGTGCAGCAAGAGATCTGGCTCTGGTCCTATGTTTCCCTCATTTTATAATTTTTAATATTTTGTTCATTTTACATACCAACCATGGTTCCTGCTCTTTGCCCTCCCCCTGCTGCCCACCTCCACGCAACCCATCCCCCATACACTCCTTGGGAAGTCGACAAAGCCTGACACATTAAGTTGAGGCAGGGTCAAGACCCACCCCCCTTGCACTGAGGTTGAACAAGGCATCCCACCATAGGGAATGGGCTTCCAGAAAGCCAGCTCAGGCAGCAGGGATGGATCCTGGGCTCACTGCTAGGGGTCCCTCAAACAGACCAAACTATACAACTGTGGCCCAAATGCAGAGGGCCTGAGGACCAGCCTCTAAAACCTATAGTCCTTCTGCCTGAGCCTTCCTAGTCCTGGGATTGTAGGCATGTAGGATGGCCTCCTCCAGAAATTATTTCTTAAAAGTGTTTTCTAAGCTCTTGCACTTATGTCTATGAATTGAGTATTTTGCTTTTGGTTCCGTTTGATTTTTCTCCTTTCTGACCAAACTCAGTTTCTGAATGCAGTATGTTCCAATAGCAGATGTGAACAAGAGAGATCTGCTCCGCTTGACCAATGTGAATTTAATGAGACAACAGCTGCTTACTCTCACATCAGGTGCATGTGATGCCAACTTGGTCCTGGAGATGCAGGAAGTCACCTCTGGATTAGAATGTCTCTCATTGCTTCCTGAAGTCAAAGAACCAGGAAAGGATTTGCAGTATAACATAGAAAGCCTTCTATTTATTCGGCTTTACCCCTTTTGAATCAACCCATCTTCTTTACCAGTGAAGAACTGTGTCATTATGATTGAAACTGTCCTAAGAAGGAAATTTTAACAACTATACAGCAGGCAGTCCGTCAAAACATCCTTTATTTCTTCTTACAATAGAAATAATATTTTGAATAATATTAGTGCCTATATTATAATATGAAAATATTGAAGCCACGGACACTAACTAGTACACTTTATCCAGGGCCTTAGCAGAGATTAAAGAGGGAAGCTGAGATTTCAGCTCAAATCCTGACACTCCAAATTTACACTTCTTTCTATGCTAGCCTAATGTTCTCTAATTAATCCATTTACACTGAGAAGGGGGAAAGGCCGATAAAGATTTAAGTAGTGATTACTAAGATTGCCTTGGGAATGTCAAAAAATTAATAATGATCCCTCAAGCTTGAGCTTTAGCCACCACATTGCAAAGGTCTAGGGTTTTGTGAGGTGTCTGTAACGCGACCATTTTTTCCCCCTTCGGTTATCTCTACGCAGTCCTGCTACTCAAGCCAGATTTGGGGATTTTTTAGAGTATTGAGCCAGCCTTAAAGATTTTGCAAGAATATTTGCATTTTTTCAAGAGAAAAGACTATATCTTTAAAATGAAGTGTTTCTGCTCAGAGTTTTTGTCCTTTGTGGGTGGTCTGAGAGGCATGGTGAGGAAAGGCCACTTTCTTGCCTCTCTGAAACATTGGCTTGAATGAAGGCAGTTTACTGTACCCTCTCAAAGCTGTACCCATGTTTCATACGTTCACTAAGTCATGTCTTCATTTAGTGGGGTTGAAGGTGACCTATTTGGCCTGTTAGGTGTGCCACAATGTAACTAGCATTCCTTTTCAAGGAGTTTACTCTTTGAGATCCTAAAGCATGGGATATAACTGGTCTCTCTGAACATGGCGAACAATGAGGACTGATGAGAAGCCAAGGACAATGACATGGGGTTTTGATCCTACGTAATGGGCTGGCTTTGTGGGAGCCTAGCCAGTTTGGATGTTCACCTTCCTAAATATGGACGGAGGGGGGAGGACCTAGGACTTACCACAGTGCAGGGAACCCTGACTGCCCATTGGACTGGAGAGGGAGGAGGAGAGGAGTGGGGGGAGGGGAGAAGGGTGGGAGGAGGGGGAGGGAAATGGGAGGCTGGGAGGAGGTGGAAACTTGTTTTTTTTTTTTTCCTTTTCTCAATAAAAAAAAGAATTAAAAAAATAAAAAAGTAAAAAAAATATTTCTGGGTTCTTGTTTATTCATTTGCTTTCTTTTTGTTTCTTTTGCTGTTGTTGTTTTATTGTCCTGTTTTTGCTTGTTTTGAAACAAGTTCTCACTCTATAGCTTAATTTAGACCTGAAACTCTCAATTTAGACCAGATTGGCCAGGAAGCCACAGAGCTCCTACCTCATCTGATTCCCAGGTCCTGGGATTAAGGTGTACACCACCATTCCCACTTTTACTTGCAAACTTCTGAATCAAATCAAACTCCTGTTTGATAGTATTAATATTACATCCCATTAATCTTACACTTTGAGAGTCTCCCTTTATTTCTAAAGCATTGAAAACACATGTGCTTTTGTTTCTAAGCCAAGGAGGTAGTGTGAAAAGAAGCTTTGGGTATGTCAAGTAGGAATATTCATGTGTGGAATAGTAGCAGAAAGTGAAATTGATCTCCAAAATAAGATTCATGCAAGCTATTGAACAACCCCTTATCCCTCTTCTGTGTAAGGATATATACAGGTATTTATCTGATTGTGTCTTTAGATGTGTGTAAACCTTTGTGCATGTATGTCTGTAGAATTAGAAATGACTATGTAGTTGCTACATCCTTTTACATGAGCTATGAAATGTAATTCTCTGTTCAATGGGCTAGATTCATAATTACTTTATGTCATTTAACTCCTTATCCTCTATAACAAATACAAACTCAGATGTGACCACCAATTTGAATAGTCACTGAACCTCCTTTACTACGTTTTCTCCAGATCCTCAGAGTTCTCCTCCCTTGGCTAGTATTTTCTAAAATAACCACTTTATTTGTCAAGATTCAAAGATCTGAAAATTATCTTGTACACAGTGATTTTAGGGTCCTTCAAATTTGAGGCAAGCCAAGATGAGATTTAACGTCTCCAAGTCTAACTTCAGTCCCCTATTTATTTGTTTTCTGTATGTAGGTGCTCCAACTTTCAACCAGGAGGTATTTAAAAGTCAGAGGGCATGCAACCCAAATAAGCTCTCATTCTGCAAGATCCTTCCCGATACCCTCTCTGGATTTCCTGTTAACTTTATCTTACACTTAGTTTTGTGGAACAAACCTGACCCTCTTAGGGGTAGTTAACTTTAGGGAATGACTGCCCATTTCAAAGTGACAGACTCACTGTTCCTGGAGAAGGTAATTATTGACAGAAAACCAAGAGCAGAGCAGGAAAAAGATAGACCTCTTAACACTTGGAGAATTGTTTCTGGTGGCTTTGATCTGATTTCCAGAACCTGAATTTTAAAAGGACAATCTCTTCTTCATCTAAATATGTGTGTGGATGTGAAATGTAATGTACAATTATAAAGTTATGTGCAATTGTATATCAGAGATTTATTGTGAAAGAATATGAAGGATACACATCTTTCATTGAAGGCCAGGCTGTCTCATGCCCCTTTCTTTACCATATTTTCTAAGCAGTATGTGCAGCTGTCTTCAGTCATTTAGGAACCAAATTTCAAACATGCGGTTTTTATTTTCTGAATACAATCTTTAATGAAAATGGACATGCAATCTACTAAATAACACTGTTGAAGTTTTGATTCACTCTCCTTGATGCCTCTGCCTTAGGCCCCTTCACTTCCGTTTCACATATCTCTGCTCTCATACCCATTTCCTTTAACAGGCAACAAAATCACCCATGGCAATCATGAGCTACAGAATTTAGGGGTGAGAAATCTTCCATAAAGACACATCCAAAAATGATTTTTTCTCATATCAAGAGCCCTTTAAAATTCTTTTTTAAAATAACACTTTGAAAAAATAACATCTGCTTAAATCCTTTTATCATGATTTAAACACATTTTCAGTTATCACATTTTTTTCTCCTCTTTTTTTTTCCCTTTTTTTTTTTCAAAGTTCTTTTTATACTTGTTACCATGGACACAATGTTGCCTGCTTCACAGTGTAATTAAAATGGTTACTTGTTCAGCCATGGAATTAGAGAATTATCATGTGTTCAGGGAGTGGCTTCAAAATCTAAGTAAACTACTGTTTAGTTCTCTTGATAGCATTGTTTCTGTTCTACCATAATATTCTTATTTTTCAGAATTATTTTATCAGTAGCTTACTAAAATAAAGACTCAAAAAATACTGTTTAGAAGTTATGTACCAGAAATAAGTATCGTGTTTTTCTGTTTTCAGGGTGGGTTTCTATGAGTACATAAAAACTGATATATATCTCATATATATATCATATATATATATGGATGCTACATTATACATCATCTGGATAATGATTGGACATGTGCACTTAGGCTCATAGTACAATCTGAACAAAAATTACTTCCAAAAAAGTTTCCTCGCTTTCAGTTTTTTATAAATTATAGCTCATCTCTCTCTCATTTTATTTTCTACATAGTTGATTCTTTTTGTCTGAATAATTTGGTTTTGTGTTAGGAAAATTCACATTTGCATTTAGTTGTGATACTATTTCAGTCTAATACACCCCACCCAGACATTTATATAAGAAGCTGAAGACGTCAGAAAGAGACTGCGATTCTGCAATAACAAAAGTGCATCACCGAAAATGTTCACTACCTCACTGCCCAGAATAGACGAGTTCCCATGGTTTTCTAGCATGAGTATTCATACAGTGCATAAAGTGTTCAGAAGTGGAGATATTTTCTATTTTCTTCAATTTCCACAACCCACTTACTTTGGCAGCTTTATTTTTATCATGTCCCAACACTGTAAAGCCCTTTGATTGCCCAGCATCTTGAGAGAAGTGGTCAAAAGGTGTTCAGATGATGTAACACGGGCTCCCAACTCCCAGGATTCCAGCATATGTTTAGCAGAGTGTGTGTGTGTGTGTGTGTGTGTGTGTGTGAACCATATGACCTCAAAAATCTTTTTTTTTTTGATTGTGGAATCTGTATAAGGGTTCTAATGTGAAATCCCTGATGTTCAACTAATTTATCTTAAGTGAAATCTGAAGACGCTTTTAAGAGCCTCTTTACAAAAGCATTTTGGTAGCCTATCAGGGCAATATATATCCCATAAATCTTTAAGTGCTAAATGTTGTCTGTGAACATTGATTTCTTTGGTTCAGAATTGGTGGCTTTCTATTAAAATATATAGCCTAATATAGCCAATGTGTTATTCAGATTTGTAGTGCTGAGTGCATCAGCAAGCAAGAAACTAACAAATTTATGTTTTCTCCTCAGGCACACAAAACTAAGGTTTTTTTTTTTTATACTTTCATTATAGGAAAGAGAGAGAGAGAGAGAGAGAGAGAGAGAGAGAGAGAGAGAGAGAGAGAGAAAGAAGAAGAAGAAGAACAAAAATGAGAAATGGGAAGAAAAACGGCC
>NC_022011.1:60267160-60288124 GCF_000317375.1 Microtus ochrogaster | reverse complement strand
AGAGAGAGAGAGAGAGAGAGAGAGAGAGGTTATTTCTATAGAATCTCTAATAATATTTTTATGCCCTTTCTGCTGTCTCATCAAGCAGTTCTGACTAAAGAACTGCCAATCTTGCCCACAACATTAGATCAGGAGACACCTTTGCTTTGTAAGGATACCAGTGACTGTGTTGACCAAAGGATAAAATGACAAATACTTCCAGAAAAGAGGTAAATTCTAATAGACCTACTTTGAACAACAACAAAAATCTCAAACTATAAATAGAATTTAACTCACTTATATTTGAATATCTACTTACCAATGATTAGTGAAGACTTAGGAAAAGGTTTAACATTAAAAGCATATAATACCTTTTTATTACTTTAATGTGTTTTAGGGTCATGTAGAAAATTATACAATAAAATGAAGATATATTTTATATATATTTCTAATATAGTGGAGCATATTAAATATAAAGTATCATGTAAGTTACTTATGAATGCACCAAACTCTGGTCAGATGCAGTAAGAAAAAACAGAAAGGGTAATTCACTCAGGTAATTTGTATTCTCCTGAGACACAAATGATGAGTTTGAAAACAAACAAACAAACAAATATTTCAGACAACACTAAAGTTTTAGAAAAGCTAAAAAAGTGTGGTGATCAAAACTAGGTCTCCTAAACTAGTTGGAGAGGGTGTATGTCAGATGATAACTGAATAATGAGGGAAGCTCAGTAAGCACATGTATAAGAAACAGTCTCACAAAAGACTTTTAAAACTATCGCCAGGAGTTTGAGTTTCTCTACATGAGATTGGATGCTGCTGACACACATGATATATTATCACTAGCTGACTCAATGTCAGTCAGATTCCACCCTCAAATATCTTGTCTTTTATGAAGCTTCTCTCTTGATCAACCAGGTTTCCTATTAAAGTTGCTCAGAGCACAATGATGTTTTTCTTGGTGATATTTGGCACTCTATATTTTTTTAGAGTTTCTCATTTGTTGTTTCTGAGATTCACACAGCTAGACATATTGTTTGTTCCTGTTTGTCACATATACTCCTGAACTTAGCATAATATTCCCAAAAGACCCTGCTGTACACATGTATAAAAATGTACTCTATAGTAATCAACAAATCAATGCTTAAAGAGTTTAAGAAATGATTTACTCTGGAAACTAATGATATAGAATATTTTATAGAGACTGTAGAAGAAAGAAGCTTAGCTGAGTTTATTCCTCCTGAAATCCATCATGTGTGCTGGGAGGTGGCTCCACATCTACTAGTGCTTGCTAGTCTTCCAGAGAAGTGAAATTTAGTTTCCATCACCAACATGAGAAGCCCACATCACTTCCAGTAACTACAATTCCAGAGATCTGTTGTTGTCTCTGAGATATCCTTGTACATGTGTGCATATACACACAGACAGACAGACACACATACACACACATTCAAAATAAAAATTAACTTAAAATATCCTCTAGTATTTTATGTGAAATTGTTAAAAAATGAAAAAAACACAGCACTAAATGTAATATTTCTCATATACTCCTGAAATAGTTTTATTCCTTTGTTAGATTACTGATATTTCCAAATAGATCTGAGGAAGATTAGGTATATGCACAGTTTCTTCATAGCTGGTAACTCCTTTTGCAGAATCTCAAAATGCTGTTCATAGTTATACTTTTATAACTGTAGCCAGAATAAGATCCTTAGTCAACTATCTTTGCAATCACAAAGGAAGTTAGGAAGCAGAATGCAGAGTTGAAACATGAAGGGTAAATAAAGGTAGTTTGTTTTGAGACACCTATTATAATTTATGCAAATCATTATAGACATGATGCTATTGGTTGTACTGGAAGAGGCATGTAGTGTCATAAAGGAAAGATGGAAGATGAAATAACATTGTTGATTTTTAATTTCAAAGTAAAACTTTAACTCTCTTTGACAGAGACTGAAAGTAAAGTACCAGATGAGTGTTCAGGGACCCAGAAACAATATTTTTAGTATTTTGGAATAGTCAATCATAGTGATAAAAGTGAAAGGTGATACGTGGCTACAGTGTTTAAAATGGTTGGGAATGATAGCAATCAAATATCAACAATGACCTCTAATATATTTGGGTAGCTGAACCATTCACTGTACACAGCATTGGGCAAAGAACGAATTGAATAAGGATAGTCTTGGTCTGTTTTTGATATGATGAAGTGGGCTTGTTTCTAGAACACTACCCCAAGATGTAAATAGCTATATTAGAATTTAGAACAGAGTGTTTGATACAGACATTTGAAGGGCATTGTCTATGGATAATAATGGAAAATACCTTATCCTGAATACAAATTCCCAAGGAAAAAATGAGCCTTGAGAGACTTAAAAGTACAAGATAAGCATTCAAGAAGACCAGAAGGAAGGGAATGAGGAACTACTGTCCTGCAGCAAAGGAAAGAAAATAAATTAATTCTATCATAGTTTGAAAATAATATATATATTATTAAGTTATATATATATATATATATATATATATATGAACCATACAGTGAGTAATGAGCCCCATGTGACAATATGGCTAATATGGCTTAGAGGGCTAGAGAAAAATAATAAATGTAAGCCATTTCTTTCATTAAATGTAAGTCTATGTTAATTTATCCTTAATAACAATCAAAGCATCCCACCTAGGACAATGAGGTTTGAACACAGGAAAGTTGATGTGAACTTAAGCAAATCAAACAATTTATTATGTTTGGTTAATACACTCAGATACACATTATTTGAAATGATTTCTCTGTGTTTTTGAGAATGCATTGTTTGGTTAGTGGAAAGAAGACAGTAGCTTAAGAAAACATTACACTATGTTGACCTTTTCTGTATTCTATTTTTGATTGGTTGAATTGGAATATCTTATCATGTCCATCCAAGTAAGGGCAAGACTGTAAACACTGCAAAGTTGACTAGCCACCCAATCAAATTATAGAGTGCTGTAAAGGTCAAAGCAATACAAAATGCTACTATAATTTACATAACATATGTGCAGCATTACAAGTTCAATATTTTACCCTCAGACAGGGATTGAACAAGATCATAAAAAGTCAAAACGTGATTGCATTCTCCTGACAGTAATAGCACATGCAAAAAAAAAAAAAAGAAAGAAACTCTTAGAAGAAAATGTTACTGAGTTTTCAGAATAGCTAATGAAAATTTAAGAAGAAAGTTTGTTAACTTCTTGTTAATTATCAGTTAGAAGATTAGAAACAAAAGGTGGCATGTAAAAATTTGACAATTTTTTTCAAGAAAGTAGAGTGTCACAAATATAAATTCTTCTAAAATTTAAAAGACCTAAAGTCTGCTTCATGCTTTTCTACTATTGTAAGGAATGGTTATTTGATGTCTCTACAGTCATTTTTCTATTGTTTTAATGGAAATATATCACCAATATTTAATATCTGCAATAATAGATGAAAGTTAAAATAATAGGTGAAGATTAAGGAGACAGAAGTTGTATAAATATATAGGATTAGTATGTATATATACTTCTGTACATATATATATATGCTTCTATAATTACAATACAGAAGACAATGTGAAGTTAAATAAAATTTAGTTATTTTGTTTATTTTCTATAATGATGTAGGAACAAAGCACAGATCCATCCTAAAGTCCATCATATTACTGCCTCTGACCATGTGAAAGGTTTGTATTTATAAAAATGCAGGGATACTGTACAATTTCCATAGTCTTATAACTATGAAACATTGAAATTTGCTTTGATGAGCTACATTGACATGCACAATCTCTGAGAAAAACTTTTTAAAGAATTGTTTGAGTTTTTTTGTTATGTAAGAAAAAAACTTCTTTGACTCACCAAATTAATAAATAATTATAGGCCTAGTTCATTGACAGAATTTAGACAAAGTAAAAGGGAGACGGGGAATAGGAAACACACTGTTTTATGCCTCCCTCCCTCCCACTTCCTTCCCTCCTTCTGCCCTTCTACTGATGGGGCCAAACTTGGGAAATTAAACCCTAGCTATGGGAACCTAGGTGATACATTCCCTAGAGTCCAAGCTACTCTCCCTCTTGAAAACAACAGAATTAGATGTTGTCAGCAGGGTAAAATATTTCTAAATTTCCTCCATTCCTTTCTTTTTTTCCCCTTTACATGTAACATAATTTTAGCTCCTAGAGTGATTTACTTTTCTTTGTAGGTTCCAGATTCACTGTATTCTACTTCTCTGATTCTCTATATCCCTGTCTCTATCTCTTTTTTTCTGTGTATCTTTCTTTCTCTTCTATGTTCCTGGTTTATTTTGAATATTATAACAACTATTAGTATTCGAGTGTGTTCAGTCTCAGAAACCATTAAAACATATTATGTTATTCAGCAGAAGTAATGATATCTGACATTCTTATGAACCCAGAAATCACAACTAATGGCCATATAATACATCACACATTGATTTCTTACTGTGACAGATTTCAAATGAGTGAAGTCCACACATATCTTTCTAACGACGTTGGGCCACTGTGCAGACTGGGAAGAGACCACTGAAACCTCAACACCTGGAAATCAAGTAAGCAGCTAAAAAAGAAAACAATTGCTTTGAATGACAATATTCTGACTTCATCTTCAAATAGATTATCTAGAGCTTAGTCTAAAGAAACCACCTAATTACAGGGATAGGCTGAACCAACAAGACAAGATATAGTTCAGGCTAGTTTTTTCAGGCCAACATAGTATATTACTCGAGATTTAGTAGTTTGAAACAGCACCTATTCCTCATATTTCTACTCAGTTGGTTGAGATATAAAATACACGACACTAATCTATCATCCAGCATCAATATCACAGAAGGTTGTCTCACAATCTATTTTGTACCCTTACAAGCTTCTGTAGCCAACTGCATTTCTTCCATCCAAGAACAATCCCTTAAAATTGAATCAAAAAAAAACTTGTATTTATCTTATTCTCTCTGAACACAACTAGGAAAGTTGTCAGCTGTCAAAATCTATACATCTAGAGTCATCTGACGTCAGTAATTCAGAATTGTTCTCCTATTTTATGGTGCTTGACTTTCACAATTACGTCTGCTAAACCACTTTATCCCACAGGTCTTACATTTTCTTGATGTAGTAGCTAGAGTGTGGTCTTCCTTAGCGGACTATTCTGTTGCCTGCCATGATATTTTTTGTAGTATGGAGGTTGCTAGTTAGTTCCTGGCCACTTAACCCCGAAATAACCACACAGATACTGTATTGATTAAAACACTGCTTGGCCCATTAGCTCTAATTTCTTATTGGCTAACACTTATATAGTAATTTAACCTATCTCCATTAGTCTGTGTATCACCATGAGGCTGTGGCCTACCAGCAAAGTTTCAGTGCATTTGTCTCCTGCAGCTCCATGGCTTCTCCCTGACTCTGCCTCATTGCTCCCTGCCTTCATCCTAACTTTCTCTGCCAACTTAAGTTCTGCTTTGCTATAGGTCCACAGCAGTTTCTTTATTAATCGATGGTACAGACGGAAATCCCACATCATCTCCCCTTTTCTGTTTAAATAAAAAGGAAGGTTTTAATTTTGACATAGTAAAATTACATATAATAAAACAGGTATCAAGCAAGAATTACAGTTACAATATTTATATCTACTTTATCATAACTAAGGAAAACTATAACTATAACTGTCTATTCTTCAATTCTATCAAAGACTCCAGAAGGATATGATATTACCTTAGAAAACCGGAAGTACATTGTAAGCAACTTCCAAAACTCCAGAAATGAAAGAGACAGATATTGAAATGGGGGAAAACATTGAGTATGTTGCTATTTGCCTCAAATATTCCCCCAAATATGCATTATCTTTCAGCTTTTCTTTATAACCAAACTTCTGTAATAATTTTGTTTTACTGTCTTTGAGACAGGCTTTCCCATTTACTTATAAAAGTAATAAAAATATATCATCACTTTATCCCTCAATGACAATAGACTTCCTCAAGTTACTGAGGACTTCTCCTTGCTGGTAAATCAAAGGAATATTTCCCAATTTAGACAACAACAGTGGTTACTAATATCTACTCTTGCTTCTCTGAGTTTTCTACTACATTTCTCTTCAGAAATTTCTCTATATCAATTAATAATGTTGCCTTTATCTTCGTATCCACACATCTGTTCATGTTGTTATATGTTCATAGAAATCCATATATGATACCACATATGTTACAAACATATTATAGAAATAAAAATTTTTATCCCATAATTAACAGGTAATAATTACTCAGCTTAACTTAAGCATTATTATAGGTCTGTTGTAGTCTTCTTACAGTATTATATGTGAAATCCAGAAATATCCAGAGACTGGACTTTATTGAGAGTTATATAATCTAAACTAAATTCTGTATACAAATAACTTCATTTAGTGTTATTGATAATCCATTAGAGTGGGTGCTTTTATTATCTTCATTTCATAACTGAGTAAGTTAAGGTACAGATATATAAGCCAATTTGCTCTTCCACTATATAATTCTACAGAATACTGACCCAAAGCACATTTCCTGTGCACGAGCTAATGCGCTGAAGAATAGTTTGGTAAGAAGACATAAACAAGGATTTAAAGAGAAGGATGATAACTGTCAGGTCACATTGAAAATAAGGTTTTATGTTTCTTTATCTAATTCTATGCCCCGGTTTTTAATTAAGTTATTCTTTTGTAGATGATTTGTTTTTGAGACTTTTGTTCATTCTGTATAGTATTTCTTTGTTGCACATATAGCTGCTAATGCCTGGAATGAGTCTTCTTTGGAGTTGCTATCTATCACCATTTTTCCTGGTTACTCTCCAGAAATTGACAAGGAAGATCCCTATTTCTGAAGATACCACATACCTGAGTAAAGAAAATGGTGAAATCAAGGTGGTACTGACCTGAAAATGCCATTACTGTTGGCAAGAGTTCATAGTGCTATGCCTGCTGCCAGAATAGAAAAGTAATCATCAGCCTCATCCAGATGTGAAACCTATGAACTACAATATTGACAGGCCTGTCAGGGCATGTCCACCATTGCAATAGTGACTCCAACCACATTTGACTTGATTTAAGAGCTACTTCATACAACAGAATACATATATGACACTGTTATTAGGACAGTGACCCTGTAGCTAGACAAGCCTTAATTTAGAATTTATTACTATTAATATGCTGTTTTGGTGGAGTGTTAAACCATTTCTTTATTACTTATTGTTATAACCAGAGTTTAGTGGATCTTTCAAGTCTCATCCTAAGAATTTTCTTTTTGCAGCAAATGTTAATCAAAATAGAAACATACAACTGGTTAAATTGCAGAGAATATGAGACTACAGAAATCTCAGCAGTAAGTGGGACATCTATATCACACACACCTTCTAGTGAGTCTTGGGAATTATTGAGGAAAAAGGGAATGAATGTTGTAAGAGTCAATGGTGAGGCATGATGAGAACCAAGCCATGTTTTACAGACACAACTGTATTTTACAGTTTCTTTGTACTCAACGTTGTTGGCACAGCATATACAGGCTTGTGTAAGTTCCAGCCATATAAAATCTCAGAGGATGGCCGGGCGATGGTGGCGCACGCCTTTAATCCCAGCACTCGGGAGGCAGAGGCAGGCAGATCTCTGTGAGTTCGAGACCAGCCTGGTCTACAGAGCTAGTTCCAGGACAGGCTCCAAAGCCACAGAGAAACCCTGTCTCGAAAAAAAAAAATCTCAGAGGGAGATTTTTGGGAGGAAATGTGGGCATGAGAGTTGATAGTTTCTGGAAATGGAGATAGTTTTCTTTAAGGGTGTCCCATTTGGTAGAGCATTCATGTCACAGTGGCTGGCTGCACACCCAAAGGTACATACATCACACAAATGAGCTTAAAATAAGACACAAAATAGATTAGAAGAGAAAAGGGTGTAGATATAGCAGGAGTTGAGGGAAAGGGGTGAATACAACTGAATTATAACAAAAAAAATTTCAAAGAATAATAATTTAAAACAGTTTCTTTGGTTTATTATATTTTTCACCTCTTATGGAAGTGAACATAACATACATAAGGCTTTGATAAAATCCTGACACTAATACTCGGTCTTTCAAAGTATAGTAAATCATGATGTTAATACAGGCGCTGCTTATGATTCATGTACTCGCTTGAGTCAATCACTCCGCAATGGAGAATGAGTGGGTATTGTATGAAACGTGTTCTAAATTTAATTCTCTCTTATGTATGGCTTTGATGGCAAAAGTCCCGAGCTTAATATGTTAGTCATAAAAGAACTCAGCTCCACCCAACACTTTGCATGGAGCATGGCAGCATAACAGAGGAGCAGAGAGAGTAAGTCCTGGAGACTTTGGGTCACTGTGCAGAGAACAAGAACCTTCCACTGAAGTTGCTAGATAGAGAGGAAGTCATCTGCCTGTACCCTGTCCCAGCTCCTTCTTGATCATGTGCAGTCATTTTTCTCATTTACTCTTCTGTTACTTCTCCCACCTCTACCCATTTTGTTTTTCTCTAAGCTTTCTCTTCCTTGCCTATATTTTCCCCTTCCTATGAAGTTTCAGTTTCAGCTAGACTTCAGAATTAATGTCACTTGTTGTTTAATCCAGACTCACTGTGAAGTTTATCCAGCAGAAGCATATTTCCTTAGAGAAAACTCTGGGATAGTAAGGGGATCAGGTGACTCTGAAAGCCATACTGAAAGGGATCAGGAGCCAAATGTATAATCTAACTTAAATTTAATGTTTAAAAACGTGTGCTTCTTCCTCATTTGAAATTCCGTTCGAATTTATGCCAAGAGGGGTTAATATTATTTTGTGGCATGATTTAGATTTTCATGCTTCTTATATATCTTGTACAGAGAGCTATAGGACAAACGCCAAGTAGAAAATAATTTGAGGATCATATTGAGCTGCTAAAATGTAGCTCTAAAGTTGTGGTCTTTCAGTTGAAGCATTTGAAGACATTGCTAGGTTCTACTTGCTAATTGACCTTTGGCAGTAAAAACAAGGAAGTCATCCCTTAAAGCAGTAACTCCCTGTCTTTACCATATGTTATTTATTCCTTGCATTTTTCATGCTTAAAGTCATCTTTATTAAAAAACAACTTATTTAATCTTTCTCATCCCATATTTTAAAGAAGCTTCTTGAAATCAAGGGAATTGTCATATCCCCTCCTATATCTCTCTGGCACACAGCCCAGTGCCTGGATCATTCCGGAGACCTGCAGGTTATAGTTACCCTTCAACATCCCATTTGAAAATATATGGCAGGAAAGTGAGTGTGATCAAAGTTTGACACTTTATTTGGTGTTCACGGTGGGGTAAAATAGAGGGAAGAAACTGGTTTAAAACTGATCAGGTGATGGCATCCTTTCTGTAGAAACAAAACCTAAAATGTCAGTGACATATGTTCAAATATATCACTCATGGTAGATGAAGCTTAGTGTGTCACATGTCTCTTCTGCTCTTCCCAGTGCCATAGGAATTGTCATAAAGAAAAGGAAGGTGGATAATTTTGCATATTTCTTAGAGCAAACTTTGACTTGTTTTTTTCTTTGTTTCTATGTATGTATAATTATTCTAAGTGCAAGATACTATAATAAAGAAGAAGCCATGTTGTACCTTCAGCCAGTGTGATGCAGAGTTATCTTACCCTAAGCATATTACTTTCATCCACAGACATGATGTATATGGTGATATCTTAATAAAAAATGGTTATGTATGTGATGGTGGTGAGAAGGAAAATAATGGATTAAGAAGTTCCTCTCACCTAAAGACACTAGAGCCATCACAGCATAACTGATGCTTGGTATGATGATTATCTAATCACCATGGTGATGACCCCATCACCAACTGATGCTGTAACCATTGCAGCATCATACAACACACACTGATCACATGTCCACATATATGCTGCTACACTGTAATGTATTCATAATAGCAAAATTGCCATATGTATTTTTCAGCATGGATACTGACTATTAGATATGTCTTCACTATACTCAATTCCATTTTAGAAACCCATATCCAGAAACCAAGCAAAATATGGGGGCCCCATACATGCTTTCTTTCTCTTCTTGTTTATTTTATTCTATTCTTTATTTTATTTATTTATGCTTTTAAGACAATATGTCACACAACCCAAGTTTCCATCACACTGAGTTCTAAGGCCAACAAAAAGCTGTTGACCTGATCCTTCCATTTTGGTCTCCCCTGTACTAGGACTACAGACAAATGTCTACAGCCCAGGCTTTCATTAGTTTGTTGAATTCCAAATGCTTCTGATTATCATATAGTATGTGCCCCCACCTGAATATGCTTGTTTAAGATTTTCTTGTTAACTTTTGCCACTTCTTCATATCTTAAATATGAAAATTATTTTATAAATCTTGGTTTATCTTCTCACAGTAGGTCAACTAGTCCATGATATATATTTACTTTAAAATAAAAATTTCCACTACAGATATAACTTCTTTATATGATTAGCTGTGATCATTTGATTAATGGTATCTCTGCCACTATTCTGAAGTTCCACATGGGCGAAAAGAGTGCTGAAGTATTTGTTGAATAAGAATATAAAACCTCTAGCATATAGCTGATAACTGCCAATTTTAATGCTACCATACAAAAATGGATACACTAAAAGAAATAACATAAAGGTAAACAAACAACAGTTAATGAAAATTATATCTTTCAATAATTTATTTCTGCCATTTTGCAAATGTTTTCGATAGCATAGATTGTGCTTTTAATTTTAACATAGATAATTGGGCTTATACAAATAGAGAAATGGCTACTATATGTCTGTTATATTCAGTTTACTTTAATGTTTTTCTATTATTCAATCTATACCTTAGCCTCAAGCTAATATAAAAACATAGGATATAGTAAAAATCAATAAGACACAGCTTAATTCTAATATTCCTTTAGTTCTACATTGATCAATCAATCCATTCAATAACACATTTAAAAATCAAACATTTATCCAGCACTAGAACTTACAGAATAAATATCTCTATATATATCAGATTAATTAGAGATTTTACCCTGAATAATTTTGACTTTGTACACAGTCATACATACATAAATAACAATGTTTGGCTGGTGGAATGGGAGACATCAACCTAGATGCCTACACCAAATTTCTGTGGATTTTTTTCAATGTATTTATTTATTTATACAGTATCCTGCCTGTATGCCAGAAGAGGGCACTAGATCTCATTATAGGTGATTGTGAGCCAACATGTGTTTGCTGGGAATTGAACTCGGGACCTCTGGAAGAGCAGTCAGTGCTTTTAACCACTGAGCCGTCTCCCCAGCCCCAACTTCTGGGGATTTTAACAGTGTAGTTAGAGGGAATGGGGTAGGAAGATGGCTAGACTGCATTCCTCTTGTCTATGACAGAACCAGAAATATTTTGTATGGTGAAAAAAAAACTGTCCAACAGAGAAAATGACATGGGCTTAAGTTCTAGAATGCATTGAACTCATATGTCAAAGTCCTTGAGCATGTGACACAGCTGCTTAGACTATTGAAAATATTTCCTAAATATTGATAAGTAAGTCACATTGTAACTTTCATAATATGAATTAAAATCATAATAAATTAGTATTTTTCAAAATATGCTATTTTAAAACTATTAGCACCACATTTTTCTCATTAATAGATAGCAAAGATAACAGTTCAGAGGATTTATGATCCCTTACTAGAAGTGAGACAATGAAAAGAAACCTTTCCCATGAGCTCACGGGCTACTCAAGTTTGGAACAGAGTCACAAGCAAATGGAGTAAATAAGTACTGCTATGACCATGTCAGCTTTCAGGTCATATCTAAAGATCCTTTTGCTTCTATTAGCAAATATTGTTTAAAATTAATAAATACAATTCTTTTAATAATATTTTTGTAAATGACTTGCAGCTATACGTATTCCAATGGAGTTCCTAGGCAAATAATGAGGGGTGTTGTTGCTTTGAAGCCTAAGGCAGGAAGATTACTTAAGTCCAGGAGTTCTAGACCCACCTGGGCAAATGAGGAAAATAGTGTTTTTTAAAGAGTGGCACAGGATTTCCTGATGAGAAGTAATTAGAATGCTGGGAGGAAGGAGGTGGAGTCAGAGAAAAGCCATGTAGCCCTGCCAGAGACAGATGCTGGTTAAAATCTTGTAAGTCATAACCATGTGGCAATACATAGATTAAAAGAAAGGGGTTAAATTGAGTTGTAAGAGTTAGCCAATAAGAAGCTAGAGCTAATGGGCCAAGCAGTGATTTAATTAATTCAGTCTCTGTGTGATTATCTCTGGACTAAGCGGCCGGAAACCAACAAGTGGACTACACCACCTTTTTTTTATTCTTTGAGATAAAATAATTGTTAATGAGTTAGGTTAATGTTCACAGGAAACATTAAATACTTTGAGTTTGTGAGTAGCCTGACCTGTATAGTGTTCCCTCTTCTATCTTGAGCTCCCTGGGCTAGACGTTATCTCAAGAAGTTAGGCAGGAAGAAAAATAAAATACTTCAATACAAATTTTAAATTAGCCCTGCTGTGTGACTTACTGCAATACTGAAACATTAGCATGTGGCCACAAATGACAATGATTGGCACTTGATTTGCCTCTGATCAAAGGACTTGAACATGCTGGTTGTGATGGTGGCTCATAGAACAATTCAATTCTTCATTGTAAGAATCAAAAGTCAGTGAAGTAGGAATATATCGAAAGTATACTTTAATGTGTCCATGAATATCAGAGACATGACTACCTGAAAATACGTATTTTTAGTTCTCTTGGCTAGTGGAGGAATTTTTTTAAATTGCCCATACTGTCCATTCTGGTCATATTCCTATGAAGGGCAGTCGTCAATTGAGATATTCCGCTAAAGGTCCAACTCAACTCCTCTTGCTTTTTATGCGATTGTGTTTGGTCTGTCACAGACACTCAGAACAACTGCTGAGCATCCTTCTCATAAATGTTTCATATACTTGATGACAGTATTTATCCCTTAGTTTCCGCATATTTGGATTTTATTCAATATCCTTTTGGTTGATGTGGAGGAAAGAGAGACGGCACTTATGCTTCGTACTGCACGCTGCTGCCAGCACTATGTGAAACACAAATTGATAATGTCAGATCCTGCTTGCAATTTTCTAGTGATTTCCCACTGTCTTCAAACTGAGCCCAGCTACCATAACACAGGCCAAAAGATCTCTCATCCCAGACACACCAAAAAAAAATAAAAAGAAAGAAAGAAAAAAACTATAACAAGGGTTGCTGTTTTGAAACGCAGTTCTTTTGTGTTATGTTATTTTCTCTGCCTAGAATTCACATTTATGTCTTCTTCAGGTGAATGACTACCCATGCTGGGCTAGTTACAAACAACACGTAAATTAAAGGCTCACTGTGCCCACATGACATAATTATTCACTTCTGTAGTATTCCATGTTTTTCTGCCTTCTTCGGTTCATCTTTCAACCTTGTAATGTAATTACAAATCCACCCATATCTCCCACACTGGATGTTACATCACTGAAGACAGAGTACGCTTTTAACCTAAATATATGATCACCAATAAGTGTAAGGGATGCTACCATGATATCAAGATTAAAGGGTAGCCAATTCCCAGTAGAAACTGGGATGGAGTCATGATGATGAGTGATGTAGGAAGGTCTTTTTTCTGTGTGTTGCTTTCATTGATTAATTAATAAAAAAAAACTGCTTGACCTGATAGGTCAGAACATAGGTGGGTGGAGTAGACTGAACAGAATGCTGGGAGAAAGAAGCAGAGTCAGGCAAACACCATGATTCCCCTTCCCTAGACAGACACTGACTAGACTCATGCCGGTAAGCCATGACCTCGTGGTGGCATACAGATTATTAGATATGGGTTAGTCAAGATGTGAGAGTTAGCCAATAAGAGGCTATAACTAATGGTCCAGGCAATGTTTAAATGAATACAGTTTCCGTGTAATTATTTCGGGTGTAAAGCTAGTCGGGTGGCAGACGCAGCCCACCGCTCCTTTTACTACAGATGTGCTTACTCCACCAGACTTCAGGTCTCGCCTATTGTCTTAGAGGCCATCATTATTCCCAGGTGATATGTATAGATCTGCTAATAGAAAAAGTAAAAAAAGAACGAGTTGGGATTTGCAACAGAATCTGTCCATGATTTCTACTTTCATTTAATACCCATGATTGTAGGACGAATAATAAAAACACAGAGAAAGAAATTGGGGGTTCAGCCTGAAAACCAGAAAAGCAAAGCAGCCAAAACCACTAGAGAAATTTTACCTCTACCAAGGCTAAAATATCACAAACTAACCAGTCTAAGACTCTCTCTTCTCTCTCGTTTTATATTAGCTCTAGTGCTGAGATTAAAGATGTAGGCCACCACTCTGTGGATTTGTTTCTGCACTGATCTTGTGTAGAAGCACTGGGGTGGCCTTGGACTCACAGAAATCCATCTGCCTCTGTCTCCCCAATCCTGGGATTAAAGGTATGTGTAACCCTTACCTGACCTCTAGTGACTATGTTTGCCTCTGGTCTTTAGTCAAGATTTATTTATGAAAACACAAATAATAAATCATCACGTGGGACTCTATCACATATTCTTGTGTAAAAGGACATTGGAATTGTGAAAAGTTTGGACTGGGTATATTTTCTCCACTAAGGAAATAGAAGTTCTAATAGTAAGATAAAAGTCAGGTCATATAGGATACTTTCTATATATTCTGTCTTTAGTTGCATGAAGTATATTTATTATATGCTTAGGCCCTTCACAATTATTAAATGCATGCATACCCAACTGACACAGCTTGCTCTTCAAAACAGTATATTTTCTGCCCAAATAATTGGAATGTGTGGTATTCCACCAGAACTTCGTTGAGTTAACTAAGGGCTACATTATTGAAAAGCTAACCTGTCTCCAAAGCCTATTGCTTTGGAGTAACTAATAACTGCTAAAGAAAATGAAAACCTCAACACAACAAAGGACTCCCAGTGTTGGGTGGGAAGGGAGTGTGTGTGTGTATAGATATGGGAGATTTGCAGTATAGGATGCAGTTGAAAAAACATGGTGTTCAAAATCCTTGATGTTTTTTTTCTTTTTGTTCAACTTCTTTTTTTTTATTGATTTTTATTGAGCTCTTCATTTTTCTCTGCTCCCCTCCCTGCATCTCTCCTCCCTTTCAACTCTCTCCCAAGGTCCCCATGCTCCCAATTTACTCAGGGGATCTTGTCTTTTTCTACTTCCCATGTAGATTCGTTCTATGTATGTCTCTCTTAGGGTCCTATTGTTGTCTAGGTTCTCTGGGTTTGGGATTTGTAGGCTGGTTTTCTTTGCTGTATGTTTAAAAAACACTTATAAGTACATGTGATAATTTGTCTTTCTGGGTCTAGGTTACCTCACTCAAAATGATGTTTTCTAGCTCCATTTATTTGCCTGCAAAATTCAAGATGTCATTATTATTTTCTGCTGTGTAGTACTCCATTGTGTAAATGTACCACATTTTACTTATCCATTCATCTGTTGAGGGGCATTCAGGTTGTTTCCAGGTTCTGGCTATGACAAACAAAGCTGCTACGAACATAGTTGAGCACATGTCCTTGTGGCACGATTGAACATCCTTTGGATTTATACACAAAAGTGGTATTGCTGGGTCTTGAGAAAGGTTGTTTCTTAATTTTCTGAGAAATCAAGACACTGACATCCAACATGGCTGTAGCAGCTTCCATTCCCACCAGCAATGGAGGAGTGTTCCCTTTACCCCACAACCTCTCCAGCATAAGTTGTCATCAGTGATTATGATCTTGGCTATTCTTACAGGTGTAAGATGGAATCTCAGAGTTGTTTTGATTTGCATTTCTCTGATGACTAAAGATGTTGAGCATTTCCTTAAGCATCTTTCAGCCATTTGAGATTCCTTTGTAGAAAGCTCTCTGTTTAGATCTGTGCTCCATTTTTTATTGTAATATTTGTTCTTTTGATGACCAATTTCTTGAATTTTTTGTATATTTTGGATATCAGACCTTTGTCTGATGTAAGATTAGTGAAGATCTTTTCCTATACTATAGGCTGTCATTTTGTCTTGTTGACCATGTCCTTTGCTATACAGAAGCTTTTCAGTTTCAGTAGGTACCATTTATTCAATGTTGCCCTTAATGTCTGTGCTACCAGGGTTATATTTAGGAAGTGGTCTCCTGTGCCAATACATTCAAGTGTACTTCCCACTGTCTCCTCTATTAGGTTCATTGTGGTTGGCTTTATGTTGAGGTTTTTGATCCACTTGGACTTGAGTTTTGTGCATGGTGATAGATATGGATCTATTTTCATTCTTCTACATGTTGATATTCAGTTATGCCAGCACCATTTGTCAAATATGCTTTCTTTTTTTCATTTGATCTTTAGTGATTTTTTAAGTTAGCAAGATTTAACCATTTTAAGTAAATGTCATTTGCTTTCCAGTTCATTTTTCTAGAATTATTTATTTTTATTGATTTTTATTAAGCTCTACATTTTTCTCTGCTCTCCTCCCTACCTCTCCCCTCCCCTTCAACCCTCTCCCTTTTCTAGAATTGTTATAAAAGAGAAGATATATTTCTCTATTAGGCATTTTCTCTTAACTGTACAGGCAGTAAAATCTATAAACAAATGAGCTACTATACAACCATAACTTAACTTATTGATTGAAAACTTTTAAATTGTGAAACTCTATTATTTTTAATGAATAAATACAAACTTAATATTCTCTTAAACCCATTTAAGGATCTTGCATATCCTTAGTTTATAAAATTCTAAGACATACTATTAACTATAGGCTATCTTTTATATAATCTATCACTTTTATTTAGTAAATGAAAAAATAAATATAGATACATTGTATGTATGCAGTTTATTTCAAATACTTGCTTGGACAATAGAGTACATACTATAATGGATTTCAGTCTCTTCTGCAATTTCATTTCTTCTAAAAATTCCCCATTATGACATTTTTAAAATTAAAATAACATTCTAGCAAATATTTATTGAACTTATCCCATATGGCAGAGACTGATCTGCATGCTTAGAATCTATTAGAAAATTAATGTAAAATGCCTCCAGATTGTAGATTAATTCGAACTATTACTCATGTAAGCCAAGTCCTGTGGAGGTAACGTAGGCTCTCCATATTACTCAACTCAATGGGTCAAATCTTTGTTATATTTTGACACATATCAATTAAAATAGCTGCCTTCATTTTATACAGCCACCCACACATACTTCTAGCACATAATACCCCACTGAGGTCATTATGCTTCATTGTTTATATTGTTTCATTCCCCTGTGCTCAGTCTCTAAAAGATTTGAGCTTTCTGTAACTCGATTACTCGACCTTTTAAACTTTGTTGATATTTTTCCCAATGATTTAATTTGATCTTATACTTCTCAGTATTCTCTATATACTGAAAATTTTACTAGTTGAAATCCAGTCAATCTTCATTTAACATATCCAACATGAATGTGATAAAAATATATGAAATCTCACATGAATAAATCACACTCCAGGTATCTATTTGTCTACCCTAAATTTCTTCTTTCTGAATCAATTTTTCATCTATTAATGGAGATTTCACTTGTTCTACATTTCTCAAGTGAATTTTTATGTATTTTTCCTTAATATTATCCTTCTCATTTCTCACTCATTCTGCAGTAGTACTGTAAGTGTTAATATTAAGTTCAACAATTTCTCACTGCTTTTAGTCTGAAGTGTGGACATTGTTTTTCTCCATATTACTGAAATTTGTGTATCTGTTCTCCCTCTTGCAATCATTGCCTATTTCAAGATGGAAGAGTGATCCTGTTTAAAGTGAAGGAGATAATGTTGCTTATTATTTTAAAGCAATTTGGTACACTTTGATCAAGACAAAAATTTAAGAAATTAATATTGTCCAGCATATTTTTATAGTGTCTTGGTCCCATCTTTATCAGCTATGATGACCCCCAGAATGCACTAGGAACAATGGTATATTTCTTGTTGACAGTCTATTTAGGAATACCATGATCATTTTGTTTCATTTTATTTACTTTTCTTTTAGAATTTTTTCCCTGGAAAGCTCTGTAGTTTTCCCTCATTTCTGCAGTACTCTGCCAAATAATATTTTTTTTCAGTGACACTAAAAGGGACCAATGACCATGCATGGCATTCTGAACCTAAAACACAATGCTCATATTTTTCTTTAGTCAATATATCCTTTAAGGCAGTGATAATATCCTTGATTCTCTATGGAAATAAAAGGAAGTATATGTTTAATGGTTTTCTACTTTAAACTTCTACCTCAAAAAGAAGATAGTAATTATTTCTAGTAACAAATGAAACTATTTCCTACTTTGTTTCCATATTTCAGTTTGAATAGAGTCACCAAATGAAGAGAAGATGAGAGCAAAGTAAAGAAAAGAAAATTCCATAGAAAGTAACATATAAACTACTGTAGTAATGCGAGCAGTGGGCTGCTTCCCGCCACCCGGCAGCCATCACGGCTAGCTTTGCCCGAAATAATTACACGGACACTGTATTCATTTAAACACTGCTTGGCTCTTTAGCTCTAGCCCTTTTCTCGGCTAACTCTCGCACCTGGACTAACCCATTTCCAATCATGTGTGTCGCACCCCAAGGTGCGCTTACCGGGAAGATTCTAGCCTACGTCCATCCTGGGTCGGAGCTTCATCGCGTGTGCCTCAGAGAGCAGAGCTCTCGCCTCTGCCCGCTAGAGTGGAGTATCGTGTCTCTCTGAGGCATCTGCCTGGGAGCCCGGAGCTGTCGAGTCTGACCTCACTTCCTCTTCTGCCCAGCATTTTGCTCCGTTCACTCCTCCCATCTACGTTCTAACCTATCAGGGCAAGCAGCATCTTTATTTAATTAACCAATGGCCTTCCTCCATCAAACTACTGTTTCTCAAGGCTTGATAAGGAAAAAAAATGTTTGTTTAGTTTTATTTTGTTTTTTAGCATGTGGAGAATGAGGTCGCACCTAACAAAATATGATGAGCACCATTTACATTTTTACTCTTTATTTTTTATTAACACTGGTTAGAAACTAGAACCAAAAGACGCTTTTTAAATTTACATTTATTTACTATATTTTTTTTTTCATTTTATATACCAATCCCAGTTCCCACTTCCTCTCTTCCTCCAATTTCCTCTACCTACCACCCAGACTACCATTCATGCACTCCTCAGAGAGGGTAAGGCAGATTATTTTGAGGAAGGTCCAAGGCCCTCCCTACTATATCTAGGTTGAGCAAGGTATCTATCAAAAGAAAATAGGCTCCCCATAAGCTAGTAGAAGCAGTAGGAATAAATCCTGTTGCCACTGCCAGTGGCCCTGCAGTCTGCCCCCACCATACAACTTTCACTCACTTTCAGAGGGACTAGTTAGGACCTTTGCTGGTTCCTTCCCTATACATTTGAAGTTGGTGAGCTCCTATTAGCACAGGTAAACTGTTTCAGTGGTTGTCTTTATTGTGGTCTTGACCTCTTTGCTCATATTATCACTCCTCTCACTTTTCAACTGGATTTTGGGAGCTCAGCCTCATGCTCCCCTGTGTGTCTCTGCCTCAGTTTCCATCAGTTGCTGGATGAAGATTCTATGGTGACTTTTAAAGTATTCACCAATCTGACTACAGGGAAAGGCCAGTTCAGGCACCCTCTCCTCTATTGCTTAGGGTCTTAGCTGGGGTCATCCTTGTAGATTCTTGGGAATTTTTCTAGTGTAAGGATTCTGAATATTAGCCCCATAATGGCTCCCTCAATCAAAATATCTCTTTCCTTGCTCTCATCTCTGTCCTTCCTCCATCTTGACTACCTTGTTCCTCAAGTACTTCTCCTCCTCAGGTGATCTTGTTTATTTCCCCTTTCCAGGTGGATCTATGCATGTATTTCTTAGGATTCACCTTGTTACTTACCTTCTTTAGGATCATAAGCTATAGGCTCAATAGCCATTGCTTTACAACTAGTTTCCACTTAGGAGTAAGTACATACCGTGTTCCTCTTTCTTATTCTGGGACACCACACTCAGGATGGTTTTTTTTTTTTTTAGTTCCATTCTTTTGCATGCAAATTTCAAGATATCAATTTTTTTTATCAGTTTTTCTTTATCCATTCCTCCATTGAGGGGCATCTAAGTTGTTTTCAGGTTCTGGCTATTACAAATAGTGCTGCTATAAACATAGTTGAACAAATGTGGTAGTATTATTTTTATAGTATTATTGAGCCCCTTTTGGGTATATGCCCAATAGTGGTATTGCTGGGTCCTGAGGAAGGTTGACTCTCAATTTTCTGAAAAACCATTGAAGTCTGCTCCCCATTTTCAGATTCAGTGTGGTCCGGTTTATATTGAGGCCTTTTAATCCATTTGTACTTGAGTTCTGTTCATGAGGATAGATATGGATCTGTTTTATTCTTCTACATGTTGACATCCAGTTATGCCAGGACCATTTGTCAGAAATGCTTTCTCTTTTCCATTGCATAATTTTAGCTTCTTTGCCAAAAATAAGGTATTCATAGGTGTGTGGATCAATATCTGGGTCTTCAATTCCATTGGTCAACCTGTCTGTTTTTACACCAATACCAAGGTCTTTTCATTACTGTAGCTCTGTAATAAAACGATATCAGGGATGGAGATGTCTCTTGAAGTTCCTTTATTTTACAGAATTGTTCTGGCTATCCTGCATATTTTCTTTTCCATATGAAGTTGATTATTGTTCTTTCAATGTCTGTGAAGAATTGTGTTAGGAATTTGATAGGGATTGCATTGAATCTATAGATTGCTTTTGATAGGATTGCTGTTTTCATTATGTTGATCTTACCTATCTAAGAGCATTGGAGATCTTTCTGATTTGTTCTTCAATTTCTTTCTTCAAAAACAAAGTTCTTGTTAAATGAGTCTTTCACTTCTTTTTTATTTATTTATTTTTTTTTTATTAAGAAAGAAAAAAAAATTTCCGCCTCCT
>NC_022011.1:60254387-60265800 GCF_000317375.1 Microtus ochrogaster | reverse complement strand
CAAAGTTGTTTTGATTTGCATTTCCCTGATCGCTAAGGAGGTTGAGCATGATCTTAAGTGTCTTTTGGCCATTTGAACTTCTTCTGTTGAAAATTCTCTGTTTGGGTTAGTGTTACCCCCAAGATATTTTACATTATTTGTGGCTATTGTAAAGAGTGATGTTTCACTGATTTCTTTCTCAGCTTCTTTATCATTTGTATATAGGAAGGCTAAAAGATTTTTTTTGAGTTGATCTTCTATCCTGCCACATTACTGGAGGTATTTATCAGCTGCAAGAGTTCCCTAATAGAGATTTTTTTTTGTTCACTTATACATACTATCATATCATCTACAAATAGTAAAAGTTTGCCTCTTTCCTTTCCAATTTGAATCCCCTTGATTTCCTTTTCTTGTCTTATTTCTCTAGCCAGAACTTCAAGAACTATGTTGACTAGATATGGAGAGAAAGGACAACCATGTCATGTTCCTGATTTTCATGGAATTGCTTTAAGTTTCTCTCCATTTAATTTGATGCTGGCTGTCGGCGTGTTGTCTATTGATTTTTATTATGTTTACATATGCTCCTTGTATTCCTGAACTCTCCAAGACCTTTAGCCTAAAGGTGTGTTGGATTTTGTTGAATGCTTTTCAGCATCTAATGAAATGATTATTTTTTTCTCTCTCTCAGTTTATTTATATCATGGATTACATTGATAGATTTTTGTATGTTGAACCATCCCTGCATCTATGGGATGAAGCTGACTTGATCATAGTGGATGATTTTTTTTTGATTTGTTCTTGGATTTGGTTTGCCAGTATTTAATTGAGTACGTTTGCATCTATGAGCATGAGTGAGATTGGTCTGTAATTCTTTTTCTTGGTTGAGTCTTTATGTGGTTTCAGTATCAGGGTAACTGTAGCTTCATGAAAAGTTTGGCACCATTCCTTCTGTTTATATTATGTGGAACACTTTGAGGAGTATAGATATTAGTGCTTCTTTGAAGCTCTGGTAGATTTCTGCACTGAAACCATCCATCTCTTTTTTTTTTTTTTCCGGCTGGGAGACTTTTGATGACTGCTTCTATTTCCTTGCAGGTCATAAGTCTATTTAAATTCTTCATCTGGTTTTGATCTAAATTTCGTATGTGGTACCTATGCAGAAAACTTTCCACTTCTTTTACTTTTTTCTAATTTTGTGGAGTACAGGTTTTTGTAGTATGAACTAAATGATTCTCTGGATTTCCTCAGTAACTGTTGTTATGTCCCTCTTTTCATTTCTAAATTTGTTAATTTGGATATTCTCTCTCTGCCTTATATTAGTTTGGATAAGGATTTGTGTATCTTTTTGATTTTCTAAAAGAAAATCAGCTCTTTGTTTCATTGATTCTTTGTATTTTTTTCTTTGCTTTTATTTTATTGATTTCAGCCCTCACTTTGATTATTTCCTTTCATCTACTCCTCCTGGGTGAGGCTGCCTCTTTTTTTCCCAGAGCTTCCAGGTGTGCTGTTAAGTCACTAGTGTGTGTGCTTTCTCCATTTTCTTTCTGTAGGCACTTGGTGCTATGAACTTTCCTCTTAGCACTGCTTTCATAGTGTCCCACAGTTTTGGGTATATTGCACCTTCATTTTTGTTGAGTTCTAGGAAGGTTTTAATTTCTTTATTTCTTCCTTAATCCAGGGGTGATTCAATAAAGAACTGTTACATTTCCATGACTTTGTAGGCTTTCTGTGATTAGTGTTGTTGTTAAATTCTAACTTTAAACCATGCTGACCTGCTAAGATACAGGTGGTTACTCCAAGTTTTTTGTATCTGTTAAGGTTTGCTTTGTTACTGAGGATATAATCAATTTTAGGGAAGGTTCCATGCGGTGCTGAGAAGAAGGTATATTCTTTTGTGTTTGGGTGGAATGTTCTATAGCTGTCTGTTAAGTCCATTTGAGTAATGACATCTGTTAGTTCCCTTACTTCTCTGTTAAGTTTCTGCCTGGTTGACCTGTCCATTGGTGAGAGTGGAGTGTTGAAGTCTCCTACTATTAGTGTGGGGAATTTGATGTGTGATTTAAGATTTAGTAATGTTTCTTTCTCATATGTGGGTGCTTCTATATTTAGGGCATAGATGTTCAGAATTGAGACGTTACCTGGATTGATTGTCCTATTATGGTATAAAGTCTCCTTCTCCACCTTTTATGATTAATTTTAGTTTGAAATCTATTTTATTAGATATTAGGATAGCTACTACCGTTTGTTTTTTTAGATTCATTTGATTAGAAGATCTTTCCCAACCCTTTACTCTGAGATAATGTCTGTCTTTGAGGTTGAGGTGTGTTTCTTGTATACAACACAAAGATGAATTCTATTTCTGTATCCATTCTCTAAACCTGTGTCTTTTTATAGGTGAATTGAATCCATTAATATTAAGAGATATTAATAACCAATTGTTGTTAATTTCAATTATTTTTCGGTAGTAATGTTTGTGTGTTTCCCTTCTTTGGCTGATGGAGGGTTATCAGTTGCCTATGTTTTTGTGGGTACAATTAACTTTTAGGGTTGGAGTTTTCCTAATAGTACTTTCTGTAGTGCTGGATTTGTGGATAGGTATTTAAAATCTGGTTTTGCTATGGGATATTTGTTTGCTCCATCGATGCTAGGTATACTAGTCTGGGCTTGCATCTGTGGTCTCTTAATATCTGCAGCACATTTGTCTGGGACCTTCTGGCTTTCATGTTTTCCATTGGGAACTCGGTATAATTCTGATAGGTCTGCCTTTATGTGTTACTTGTCCTTTTTCCCTTGCTGCTCTTGATAGTCTTTCTTTATTCTGTATGTTTTGCATTTTGATTACTGATTTTTGTTTGTTTTTTTCCTCCATTTCTTTAAGGAAAGTTTTCATTTACTCTTCAAAGGTCTTCATTATAATAATCATGAAGTTATATTTAAAATCGTTTTCTTGTGCTTCTTCTGGGTTATGATGATCAAGTCTTCCTGTTGCATCACCACTGGGTTCTGGTGTTACCATGTTGCTTTTTAGGTTGTTGGATGAATTCTTGCATTGGCACCTACCCACCTCTTCCTTTAATTGGTGACAGCAGTGTCTTCACCTCTTAATCCAATCCTTGCAGTGGCTGTCTGTGTCTTTGGGAACTATTCTTGGTCTGCTCTGTACTGTTTTCTCTGTGTCTCAGGGAGTCACTGAGGTCTCTTTTCGTCCTCTCTCTTGGCCTACTATCTTGGTCTGCTCTCTTGGTCCACTCTGTGCAGTCACAACTTGTGCTTCAGAGATCCGTTCTTGGTCTTCTCTATGTAGTTGCAGCTTGTGTTTAAGCATTCCTCTGAGGTTGCAGGGGTGGGGGTGAGTTGGGATAGGAGGGTTTGCAGATGGAGTGGGATGTATAGCTTTCAGAATCTGATGGATGAGATGGAGGTGTTGGAGCAGCCTACCTGCAGGAGACTCGCTTACTGACTGGCTAGAGAAGCTGAGGCAGGTGGAACAGGAACCAAGTGTTTGGCTTTAATTTGGAGGGCCTAGAGAGTGGGGCATCCTCCTGGATGTGTGGTCACTCCCCTCTTGGTCCTCTCTGTGTAGTAGCAGGTTTTGTTTTAGAGTTCCACCAAGGTTTCGGGTGGGGGAATAGGAGTGCTTGAGGACAGAGTGAGACTTGTAGCTTTCATGGTTTGATGGATGGGATGGCGGTTTTGGAGCAGCCCACCTGCAGGAAACTTGCCTTCTGGCTGGCTAGATCTATCAAGGCAGGTGGGGAAGGGATCTGAAGTTTTGCCCTAGGATGAAGGGCCTAGAGAGTGGGGTGCCCCACCAGGTGGGTGGTCACTCACCTATTGGTCCTTTCTGTCAAGTAGCAGGCTGTGTTTCAGAGTTTCATTGAGGTTGCAGGGGGGTGGGATAGGAGGGTTTGGGGGCAGAGTGGAACTTGTAACATTCATGGTCCAATGGATTGTATAGGGGTGTTGGAGCAGCCTAACTGCAGGAAACTAGCCTGCTGGCTAAAGGCTCTGCTTTAAAGCACTCTGAAATATGAAAGAGGTTGAGTAGGAGAAGCAGTTAAAGAAATTATTCTTCTCAAAGTCTCTCCTGCTCACAAACTCCAGCTGAACCACTTGCTCATTTTCACTGACTTCCTTCTTTCCTTTCTTTGATTTTCTTTATTTTCCATTTTCTTTCAGGTATTCTTTATGCCATCCACAGTTCACCTTTGTGAAGCTAACACTATTGGAACAGACATAGCAACGAGAATTCAACGATTTACCACAAGCCAACATTCCACCTTAAGAATGGGGTCCAGTCAGGCAGTGATGGCACATGCCTTTAATCCCAGCACTCCTCGGGAGGCAGAGGCAGGTGGTTCTCTGTGAGTTCAAGGCCAGCCTGTTCTACAAGAGCTGGTTTCGGGACAGGATCCAAAGCTACAGAGAAACACTTTCTCAACAAAACAAAAACATAAAAACAAACAAACAAGAAAAAAACAAGAATGGGTCCAGTATGCTAGTAATGTGGAGTTGCAAAATATGCTAATTTCAGATTTTTTTTTACTTCTGTTTAACTGGTATTTGAATACAGGTAGACAGATAAATAGATGGGTAACTTTAACAATTACTCTATGTGTAAAGTTCAATTTTTAATAATTCTTTTCTTTTAGCTGATTTTAACTTCAGATGTACCCTAAATTCATCTATCTACCCATGCATACATTGTCAATTTAAGCACATGAGAGGAATTACCAATATATGAATTTGAAATAGGTATAGAATATCTAACATGTGGCTACAATAATAGTACTTATAATGAGAATAGTATTTATAATATATCTGTAATGCAGTATTTATAATAAACAATTATACTTATAATAGAGTATTCCATAACCATTATTCCTTGACATAGGGCTCCAACAGACAGACAGAGAATGCTGAGAAGTAGGTTAACTGACATAATTAAGTTAAGGACTTCTAGATTAATCACAAAAGTTTTAGGACACCAAGAGTCTAAAAGGCATGATCAGCTTGCCTTTCTGAACATTCATAACAGAACTTTCTAACCATGTACACATTTTCCCAGGCATAAATGGCCTACCTGTTTACAGGTCAGGAACTGTAAATGGAGGCTGCTATTTCATTTTCTCGTCACCCATACCTGAATAATCACATAAAGCCTATATTAATTACAACAGCCTTTGGTCTCCTAGCTCAGGCTTCTTATTAACTAACTTACATCTTAAATTAAGCCATTTCTATTGAACTGTGTGTCACCATGAGGCTGTGGCTTACCAGTAAGTTTCTAGTATCTTTCTCCTTTGACAGCTACATGGCATTTCCTTGACTCCACCTACACTCTTGGTACATCTCTGTTCAGATTTCCCAGTAGGTACATTGCTAAGCCATTGGCCAAAGCAGCTTTATCCATCAACCAACAAAAGCGACACATATATTGAAGAACATCCCAAACCAAGATATCAGTGTCATTCTTTCTTTGAAGTATTTACATAATCAAACTACAGAAAGGCTAACAGCTAAGAAATAGTGAAAAGTTGAGAAACAATAATCATTAATACACTTCTAAAATACTTGTGTTTGAGGTACGTTAGTGAGTACAATAAATAAATTCTAGTCAAAAATTTCACAAGTACGATATTACTCATCTTCAAAATGACTGATACAGTCAAGATCCCTAATAGATAGTTCTCCCCATTTTGAAACATGTAAATACAGTTATATTTACAACTTAAGGCATGTAGAAAGGTTAGTTTATTTCCTTACTTTTTCTCACATTGTGTTTTCTTCATAGACAATGTTAAAAGATTTTTTTGTCTTACTGGTCTTTTCCTTGTATACTATTGTTTCTGTTCTTTTGGTTTTGCTCAGTCTCTCTCTCTCTCTCTCTCTCTCTCTCTCTCTCTCTCTCTCTCTCTGTGTGTGTGTGTGTGTGTATGTGTGTCTGTGTGTGTCTCTGTGTGTGTGTGTACTATGTGCTTTGTTTTTTTTTTAATGGGAGAAAGAGAAAGCAAATGGAAATGAGGAGGATCTGGGAGAAGTTGGGGAAGAGAAAACTCATGATTAAATTCCAAAGTATGAACAGTTTTTTCAGGAACAATAGTTTTTAAGATGGTTAACAAAGAATGTATCCATCTAGGATCCAAAGTTGAGGGAAATCACTTTTTTCTTTTAATTTTTATTGATTTTTATTGATCTCTACATTTTTCTCTGCTCCCTTCCCTGCCTCTCTCCTCCCCTTCATCTCTCTCTCAAGGTCCCTATGCTCCCAATTTACTCAGGAGATCTTGTCTTTCTCTACTTCCTATGCAGATTAGTTCTATGTATTTCTCTCTTGGGGTCCTCATTGTTGACTAAGTTCTCTGGGATTACGAGAATGAAGAGATGAGGCAGGCACAAAACCCTAAGCATACTGGTAGAGTTAAGGCAATATTAGCTGCTAGGAGAGAAAGAGACAATTTTGTCTAAGTATATAACCCTTAGTAAGCCAACCTTTCTACAGAAGAAGACATCTAAGAGGATTTGAGTAGCATGTTGGTCTTGAGGGACCAAAACAAAGTTAGGTGGATAGTAAAATGGGATAAATCTGGGAAGTATTGGGGGTACATATAATCAAAACACATTGTACAAAACTGTCCAAGAACTAAAAACAGTAGAATTTGAAAAATAGTATAGTAATACCAGTTGACATAAGTATGTAGCAGGCTAAAGCAGGATAATACAAAAAGATTTCTTCTCCAGTAGTATCTACCTACACTTCAAGGCTAGAAAAGGGTAAAATGGATAGATAAAAGTCTTATTTTAGAATGTAAGTTTTTAAACTTCCTAATTAACTGAAATGACTCTCAAGGAATCAGGAAATAACTCATCATACTCCCAAATATTCTTTTGGGCAAAGAGGTCTCTTTGACGACTTTTTCAAGTTTAAAATCATTTAAGGCAAGTGACTAAGAGAAGTCTACTGAACTAAAAGAATGGAGTGCAGAACTGTTTCCTTGTTATAGCAAAATATTCTAAAGATTAGATGAGAAATCAGAGGCATGGACCCCTCAATTGGTATGACACACATTCTTTACATTCTTTATGATTTTTATTTGAAAGTTCTATTCTGGATTTCTTGAACTTTTGCTTTGCTTTAGCAGTGTGGTTCCAATAAAGTTGAATAACATGTCACAATATGAGGGAGAATATGTTCGACCAACCACTTAGGCTCCAATTACTTTTCAGAATTGTGAATAATTTAAGAAAGTTCATTTGAATCTTTCTCAATAGTTATACTGAATACCTCTTCTTATAATAGTTTTCATGATAGAGCTAAAGCAAAGATAGCCACTGTTTGTAAAAACATAAATTGGAAAATAAGAACTAGATTGGATCATAAAGATAATAGAGACTTGTGGGGACACCAGAAAGGAAATGACACAGTTAAAGACTAATTGTTATTTAGTGTAAAATTTCAAAATACATTTTCATGTACAATGTTTTCTTTTTGTCATATATAGTGTTTGGTATGATATTTATTTGGCCAGCAAGTTATATTTCAACTACAAAATATTAATTATATTATTGGGCTTTAATAATACCTGTGTGAATAAAAATCATGAATCTGTGTTATTAGGTGCCAATTTTTTTTAAAAAAAACAAACAATTCTTATTGTAAACTGTTAGTTACATAAAATGTGTTTGATGGATCACCAAAATTGGGTAATACAATTGACATTCTTGCAACAAAATACAATCTGTTTTATAATTTGTTTTTTATAATCTGTTTTATAATCACACAAGTTTTGTGATTAAATTAGGAAATGAATGACAGCCCCAACTATCTTCAACCTTTCTGATTCCATGTGTTTAAGTTAAAACAAAAAAGAAGTGAAATAATAAATCCAATTAGAAGTACATAACATGAAATATGAAACAGAAAGGACAATTACTTTTCAAATTTCAGAATCTCACTCTCATCCTCAAATGCTCCTGAGTTAACCCACCTTACCTAGTTTCTCTCCCTTATCTTTGAAAACCTACTCTGTTGGTCATATAAATTTGTTTTAGAAAAAGTGAAATAATTTTTAAATCTATCTTCCTAATTTTGCAAGAAAAAAAGGAAGTAACATAAGGGCATTTGTCTTGGGTGACTAGACATTTGGGGAACAAACAGACTGTTCTAACAGACGAGCTAAAGGTCTGTCAACCATAAAAGTGGGAGGTCCTCCCTCTTCTGCCTGCTGAAGGGAGAATATTGAAAGGAAGCCAGAGTGCAAACTGAAAAGGAAAAATACAAAGACAAACTGCTCAAGAAATCAGATCTACATGAGAAGCGACTGTTGGAAAAATGAAATTCTAGGTGAATGCTTACATAATCTTTCTATTATTATTTCCTTGAGATAATACTTGCTAAAGTTCCATCTGCTTCATCTCCCCCAATATCAAACCATAAACTTGTACCAAAGTTTTTGATGACACGTGAAGCCCTTCCGGTAGCTGTGGCCCCTCCTTCTGCTCCACTGGCGGAGATCATTTCCACCCATTGCTCCAGATGCCCTCCTGCCTCATTCTGGTTCTAGCTCAACCTCCTAGGTGCAGTAGCTGTTTGTTTCAGAACAAACAACAATGAAAATCTTTTAGTTTTTTTTTCCTGTATAAAAATAATCTACCAGAGGAGCTATCAGTGATTTTGAAAAACTGTTTATGATGCTAAAAAAGCAAACTATCCCAAGTGACTAAAGCTACCTACCTATACAAAGTTGGAATGTTTGTGGCATAAGAAAACCTTACTGGGAACTCACTAAGGCCAGCTGGCCTGGGTCTGGAAAAGCCTGGGATAAAACTGGACTCTTTGAACATATTGGACAATGAGGACTACTGAGAACTCAAGAACAATGGCAATGGGTTTCTGATCCTACTGCACGCACTGGCTTTGTGGGAGCCTAGGCAGTCTGGATGCTCAACTTGCTAGACCTGGGTGGAGGTGGGGGGTTCCTTGGACTTCCCACAGGACAGGGAACCCTGATTGCTTTTTGGGCTGAAAAGGTGGGGGGGACTTAATTGGTGGAGGGGAGGGAAACTGGAGGCGGTGGCAGGGAAGAGACAGAAATCTTTAATAAATAAATAAATTAAAAAAAAAAAAACAACCTTGCAAGCCTGGAGATAGCATGGCAGATAAACGTGTTTGCTGCCTAGGCTAATTCCTTGAGTCCCATCTCAGGCCCCACATGATGAAAGGAGAGAACTGACTCTTCCCTGTTGCCCACCTGGCCACAACATAGTTTTACTCCCTACTAATAACAAATACTGTCTTCATAAGGCAGATGTTTTGAGGCTTGTTAAAAGTGAGCACCAGTCTTAATGCAAGGGGAAAGCTGGTCAGTGGCTGGTGAGAGTAGACGCTTTAAGTGAGTTAGAAGTTCCACGTACTTTATCATGAGCTCTGTACCGATAAGTCAGCCATAAAATAAGAGCCTAAGAGACTAGTGCATTTATTTCATGTATAGACTATATGAACCACAGAAGGGTGTGGCGTTGGCTTTCTTAGAATTGCACAATCATTGATGAGAAAAGTTTTGTTGCTGCAGAGAAAACTGGCCAGATAGACATGACTAAATCCTTTAGAAAATTTGAAACAGTTTGAACGTCATAGTGTTCCCCAGACTATTTTTCTGTTGTTGTCTGCCTTTTTTTTTTTTTTAGAGAAATGACTTGTCTCTACTAACTGGGTGGTCCCAAAGGCAATTTCATTGTTGAGCCCAACCAGATCCTGAAGAAACTGAAGTCATCACATTCTCTTTCTTCTACAACATGAAGCTCCTGCTCTGATGGAGTCTTCCTTGGTTTTAAGCCTTTGTGGTATCATAGGTAGTAAGACAAACAAGAAGGTTTAAAAAAATGTGACCTGTTTTGTCTCAGGAATGGTCCTCACTACCATTTTAGTGCTCGGCTCAGTTTTGAGCTGCTTAGGAGGGTGGGCAATTCTGTGGTGTATTGTCTGAGTCCAATTCAGAAGCTTCATTCAGGTTCTAGGAAGGAAGGCTTTCCCAGTGTTAATAAAGAAATGGAGGAAGACTGCACTCTCCACATAAACTCCATACTCCTCATGGCATTCAAACCTATGCTCTACCCAAGTACAAGGGATGCAACAGTAGAAATTTTATCTTAGAGAGAGAAAAAAGAATATTTTGAGGTGAGAATGTTGGGTTTTGGTATCACACATGGATATCTTTGCTTAATTCTTAAACTAGATCAACTTTAGATGAATAATTCACTTCTGAAAAATTCCACGCTTGACTTTATTCTTTAAATAGAGGGGTCCGTACTTGAGAAATAATGAGTGTTATGGGTTAGTATTTCTTTAGAAGTAAGAGAACTCTTCACAGAATCACAGGTTTGATAGGTGCTTGATTGATGTATGTTTATTTAAGTGAGGTTTATTTTCTTGAACTATGTTTGTGGTGAGGCTTAAAGGTATAGCTGTTCCCCGTGCCACTAAAAAGTGGCAGGGAAAGGGCATTATTGAGAAATAAAATAAAAACTGAAGGATAAGAAAATTTCAAATCACAGTACTAATAGCTTTGAAATCATTATCAGGATTTCCTAATGGATTGTAATCTATTTCAAAAGATATTTCCATACTTTAAATCATCAAAACTATAAAATGAATATAGTAAGAATAAAGTTGGAAAGGAGTATAAAATTGAGTTTACTATAGTTAGTATGAATTTATATTACAATTTGTTGTCTGAGTCCACATATTTTAAGATTATAGTATAAAGTGTATTTATTTCGTTGTGTTGTACAAAAAAAATGTAAGCTATACCACCTCAGAGAAATGACACTAGTTCGTTTTTTAAGTGCCCATGGTGAATCTTGTCAACTGGTTGCCGAATATTAATATAGCACTGACACCTAGCATATAACTGTATTTGGCAAATGAAGACCTTCAGTAACATGCATCATGTGAGAATCTAGCTTAGGCAAGTTTTCAACTTGTCCATAATGTACTCATTGGTTTGGAACTCTGTAGAGGTACCTGTCACTTGGTATGGATGGATTTGTCTGACTTCTTGTCAAATAGATGTTTATTGACTAAAATCTATTTTGTTGTTTTGTCCCAGAAATCTACATTGGCACCAATCCCTGTGGATATTTGGCTAGTCAGTAGTAACCAGAGATGCCAGCTAGAGTTTTTACTGTTTTTATGGTGCCAGCTGCTTTCTTGGCTTTGGTTTCTTTTGTTCAGATTGTAAATGAGGGCAAGACACCCAAATCCACCCCGGTGTGCTCAGTGGGAAATGACAGGAGCCCTATAGCTTAAGGCTAAGCAGCAGGAGTTTTCATGAATGAGGGGTCAGATACAGTAGTGACTGCAATTGTGGAACAGTGCTAATGGTTGGTATGTCTCGAAGTATTTCTCTCTCTCTCTCTCTCTCTCTCTCTCTCT
>NC_022011.1:60242412-60254287 GCF_000317375.1 Microtus ochrogaster | reverse complement strand
CTCTGTGTGTGTGTGTGTGTGTGTGTGTGTGTGTGTGTGTGTGTGTGTGAATGTGTGCACTGTGTGTAAGATAGACCAAGAGGTAAAATAATTGCGTTTGGAAGAAATTTTCATTTTTTATTAATATCTCACTACTTCTGACTATATAAAAGACGAGTTTTTCTTAAACACACAGGAGAGCTGACTAAGCACAAGAGAAAAGGTGTTCTCCAAAGGCTGTGAAAATGTGATAGATGTTTTAAAACATTCATGTATTATTTGATGGATCATTAAATTTGGGGTGTCAGAGAACTGTTTCTGTCTGGGTAAAGAAAGTTCTTTCTTGAATGTCTTAATCAGGGGCAGGGCAAGCTGGTTTGGTTTGAAATAAGGAGCAGCCACCTGGAGAGGTCAGTTTGCACTTTCTCCTACTGGGATGCACTGGAAAGGAATAAGGATAGAAACCAGTTTAAGACAATCCTTTCGTTGCTGTATGCTCCAATTGTGTTACTTGTCAGGTTAAAGGATACACACTGTTAGCCAACGAAAATGGTAGGTTCCTTCTTTTGGATTAATACAATTGTGGTTTGATCAATTAAATTCTAATCCTTAGCATGGAAAGATTACAATTTTACTCTTTTAATAGTTACCAATTTCCTTCCTGTATATATAAATGAATTTACTTACCACTAGACATATTCTTCTGAAATGACAAATTGCAAAAAATATGATGAGTACTTAATGCCTATGATACACACTGCAAGTGGAGAAGTGTAAGAAAGGGAGCTATTGATTCCTAGCCTAATTTCTAAGACCTGTTTATTTTGTTGAAGTGCAATCAAACTCTTGATGTCAAAACTGACATTTCCCCATTGATTTCTTGTCCAAGACCCCATTTAGAGTCTTCTTTAATCTGGCCACCCAGACTGTCTTTGCATAAAAGGGACTGAACGCTGGCATGTTAGTGGGATTTCTCTAAATTCATAGTGCTAAGCAGAGAGACACTTGTCAGTGTGTAAGTAGTGTCTTTCTCTCACATCTCCACTGTCTTCTTCTCTAACCACATTTTCTAACACTTTCTCTTCTGATTGTTAGGAATCTCCAAAACTCAATTTGTATTCTGATACCATGACAGTTGAAAAATGAAATAATGATTGCCAAGAGCAACATGAAACCACAAGGGGGACAGTTTGTAGCATGAAGGGACAAGAAGAGGGCCCAAAGGTGGCAGAGAATGAGAATCTGGAAATGACAAAAAGTATAATGATATACATCTATGAAAACATCATAATCAATCCCATTACTCTGTATGCTAACACAATTAAATTAAAAAATCATTTTATACCTATAATCTTATCAATATATGTGTTTTTGTCAGTATCTAAAAATGAGTTTCCTCTGAGAAAATGAGCTCCACCAAAAACCAGAAGAGAAAGCACAGACACATCCTCGGTTTCTCCACCCATTCCTGAATCAAGTGAGAACTTCACATTTTTAAAACAAAATTCCATAATAATTGGTTTTCTGCTGTCTTGCATAAAACCATGAGACATAGAACGTTTGCCAAATAGTTCTGAGCCTTTTAGCGTGATCAACCTCTTGTAAATAATGAAAAGGGATTCAGACAGATTCCTTTACTATTGAGATCACAAACTTTCAGAAGACTATGAAGCCAGCCTAATACCTTAAAGGCAGGATGCTTAAAAAAAATGGTGAAATGACAGCATGCACCCTTCACACTTAAATATTTAAGGAAATGTCATATTTGTGTACCCACAGAACCTTATGTGGGATCCTAAATGATGGAATATTTAGACAGTAATTAAGGCAGGGAGACATGTAACTTTCTTTCTCCTAGAAAATGTCCTATTTAACTCACATATGAATTAAGTGAAAACATTCAGAATAATATCTTAAGTAGATGTTTACCAAAGTAGTCTTACTTGAAAGTTTCAGAAAAGAGAACAGAAATCCAGCAGTTGTATTATTTAACCTAGATTCAGACTTTTTATTTTATGAATTATTTAGGCATGGCAAACATTCAAATTTATTTAAAGGTCAGCATACCATTCATGTATATATAAACACATGCTGTATGACTGAACTGCCATGGAAGAAGTGGAGTTAAATATTATTTCACGGTGACTCAACTTGTTAATATCTTGAAGAGTTCCCAATAAGCAGACACAGGACTTGAGCCATTATAAAGTCCAAACATTTCAATCTGTGTCTTCTAGAGTTTTGGTTGTAAACTGATTAACCTGTGAGGTCCCACCATATCAGCTAGATGGCAAGTGTCTGAGCTCAGTTTAGGTTTTGACAAGCAGGCGAGAATGCTTGAGCTTTTAGCTATCCCCAGGGGCCACCTTAGGCTTATATAAGACAAGAGATCTGCATAACCTTTCTGGGTCATTCAAATAAAGCAAACAATATTGAGGGTCTTTGGTTTTTGGAATGTTCAACTTTCCTGCTCACGTATTTGAAAACATGTTCTTTAAGCTAGAGGTAGGAATCTTTGCTACAATTTTATCCTGGGGCATATAGAGAGAAAAAATGCATGGCAATATGAAAAAAAAAAAAACTGTTTCCCCACAAGCATTCAACCAAACACTGAATTTTCCAGGGAACTTGAAAACTCTAGTAAGCCCCTAAATCAAAGCTAAGGAAGTTAGCTATAAAGATGCTGAGGAAAAGACCTGGGAGACTTACATACATTTTGCCTTTTGTAAATGTGAAATTAATATTAATGGATACAATGGAAATCAGCTCAGGAAATAATGCGACTGAGTTTGTCTAAGAAGAAATGGAACCACCAGGGTTACATAAATATACATACTTCCCGGTGATACAGCATTTGTAAGAGGGAATTTCCTCTAGCAAAGGGACATGAGTAATGTGATAGACGATGACTCGACAAGCAATTGAAAATGTGTAAAAATACTTCCCTGGAAAATGTGTTTAAGGCACCTATAATTTTATGGAGGAAAAAAAAAAGGTAAATTCAGAGGTTGGAGTGCCTGATTATTTTTCTGATCATAAACCATTCATATAAGGTATCTGATCTTCCTTTGCTTCATGATAAAAAGAACTAAAATGTATCCTCTCACTCCCCCAGATCTCTGGCAGAATTCTGTGACTTGAAAATATGTGCCTAGATTGCAAGAATAAGCAAGGTCTGTAACAAAAATATAATAAATTGAAATTTTCCAATAGAATTGCATTTAAAGATTGCTTCTTAGCATCATAAAAAATAAACATTTTCTAGGTCTAAAAATCTATCATTCTAGTGCAAGAAAAAAAAAATGAGAACATGTTTTGTATCCCACAATCCTATTTGAGTTGAGACTGAGTACATAATTAAACCTGGCCTGAAATCAACTATATAAGAGTTGAATGGATACCAAGTCCAACTGAGAAGGATTTTACCATATGAATGTTCTTTTCCTAAGACTAAAACACAGGTTAGATTTCCAAGTTTCAGAATGTTGCTCAATGAAAGAAATATATTGCCCATGTGAAAAGAGTAAATAGAATGATGGTGTAATCTATAATCAGACGCACCAATAGCCACAGAACATGCAGAACAAAGGTTTTTTTTTTTTTTTTTGAGCTAGGCAGAACAAAGGGGAAAATTTCTTACATAATCCATTCCAAGAAAAGATTGTTTCTTCATCATTTCCTTGGTCATCTATGACTGAAAATGAAAGATTATTGTGGCCTATAGGATTTTTTTCACCTGATTTGTCCTTGTTTTTAACCAGTTTTAAGACTAGCACACATAATTAACTTTTTTTATACTAGGAGAATACTAAGAGAGAAATATTTTCCAAGATATTATTATTTTAACTTAACTGTAATTTCACAACAGAAAATACCTCTTTAAACTATATATAAATAATATATATATACATATATATATATGTATATATATATATTAATTTATCTTAAATACATTGGAAAATTCCCCCAGGGAAGCATTTTTTTTTTTGCAAGAAAAAAACAAAGGTTGGTCTCAACTTGGAATTTCTTGTTCAGAAAACATTTGATAGGTATCACCAGTACTTTCAAAGGAACACAATGATGATATCTGCCCATCCTACACAATGGGATGGTAAGTTATAACAGAGGGGTAGAAAAGAGGGCCATCATATTTACCGCTTGATTTATAGGTATAGGAGATAAGTGGTATTCATCAGAGTGCAGATGGCTTTAATTTCATCCAAAGCTTCAATACTTTCTTGTTATTTAGTTTCAATACATTAGAGAAGAAGGAAAAAGAGATGAGAATTCAGGAGGAAAGTGGAAAACAGGAGACCAGAGAAGAGAGAAAGGGAGGACAAGAAAGAAGAAGAGAGGACAGCACATGTGTGTTGCATCTAGCAGTGATGTGGGTGGTACATACAAAGTATGTGCTATTAGTACTTAGGAAAAACTGATCAGATTGTTTATTTAAGGGTATTGAAAAAGTACGGATAAATTATTGAATTTTTTTATCAGGATATTGTCCAAACTAAGGAAATAATTAATTTCTCTAAAAAGAAAAATAACTTTAATATTATAAACAATTTAATTCTGCAATTAACTGTATTAAATGTTTATAGATAATTCCTCCACAATAACAATGCATTTATGTTTGGTGTGTAACTCTTATTTACATATTCTACCCTAACAAATAAAATCTAAAATTCTTGAGGGAAGGGGATATTTTTGTTATTTTTCCTCTATAGTTATTCTAAAATTAGTGAATTGAAATGGTCAAAAAAAAAATAAGCTGGTCATCTTGGAAATTCAAATCCTTTTTGAAAGAATATCTTTTGCTTCCTGGTTAGGCATGAGTTTGTAGTTTTATTTATGCCCATTACTAACCCTGACTATAAGATCAACTGTTCAGTAAAGGAACTGACTTCTTGAAATGCAATAGGTTAGTCAGATTTTGGGACAAGCCCTGAGTATCCTACACAATGGAAAATCTTTTACATGCCATAGATCTCTTATCACACAAATTTTTACACTGATTTTTATTTACAACTATTTTTTACAATTTTTTTTTGTTCTTTTATTCTGAATATTAATCTCCTGTAGGTTCTGAGGGGCTACAGCTTTAACAACACATTTAGAAGGTAGGAGAGAGGGGGATTGATCCTTGTGCTTTGGTGATGGACTTACATCTGTAATAACTGAGAGAATATTTTTCTGTTTAGAAACAAAATTACCCAGAAAAGAACTAAGAGGAAGTATGAGAAAAACAAGAAATTTAGAAAATAGAGACTATGGCATGAAAACTGTTTTAATATTAAATATTATCAAAATATGATGAAGAAAAAAAAAGACTTACAAAAATGTTTAAATTGGTGAATTTGGTTTTGTTTATTCTAATATAACTAAAAATTCCAAGTGTGTGTCAGGAGATCAATTTTCAGTGTCTTGGACAGGATTCCACAAGGCCTGCTGAGCTTGGCATAACTGACACCAAAACAATATTCCATGCTATAAAATATTTCTTTAATTATTATTATAAGAAATAAACATATAAGGTGATAAGATAGAAAGAACACAGCCTCTAGACAGAAAAAACAAATATCTAATATTGTGGAGTTACAAATTACTTTATTGTCTTAGGAATATTAATTTTGAGGTTTCAGTATCTTTGAGTATGTAGAAACTCAATGCTATCTAAGCTCTTATTTAAAAACCTGTTTTTTCCACTAGTTTAGACTCACTCATTAATGTTTATTAGCTTTATTTGGTTTTGTTTGTTTTGTTTTGTTTTGCATTCTTAAAAATGACTGTTATAAATCTGTAAGAGCATTAAGTTAACCTTTTGGCATTCCTTCTACCTACAAGGTTGTGGGAAGATATGGGGTTGACTGGGATACAGAGTCTGGTATAAGGTTCTGGCCCAGTGATTTCTAGGTATTGGAAGTTTAATGTTCCGTGCTATCATGGGGTCACAACAGATGCTCTTCAAATGAATCTAAGTCATTTTTATGAGGATAAGATGAAAGGTACAGAGAGTTGAGAAAGAAGAAACTCGGCCTATGCTTTATTACAACAAAACAACAGGAAGCAATAAAATAGGCATCGGAATGTAGATTGATAAGAGTCTGGAGGACTAAATTCACAAAATAAAACAAAGGAGCCAGGGATTGTCTGAGATCACAACAGAACACCCAAAACAAAAGAAGTAGATCCATAGAAACAAAACATTGGCTGCATACTGATTTGAACATGAATAGTCTTCTATGGTTTCTATTAACATGTAAGATTTGATATAAATGTGCAAATATTTTGTTTCAATAATCTAAAGCAGTAGTTGACTTAGGTAAATTGTATTTTCCTAGACATTCTCAGCCTTTTTCACACCATATTGAAGAAAAGGTAACAGAACACAAACTGATAATTAAAGGCACCAAAACATACAACTAAATATACAATATACTTCATCTGTGATGAGCTCCTGTTAAACAAAATGTTTTACATAGTTTCAATTATGTTGATGATGATTATTGTGTACATATTATATGTATGTGTTCATGTGATGTGTATTTGGAACTGGGTATGAGAATAAATGCTATTGCTTGCATTTGTGGGTCAGAGGACAAATTTTTAAAATAGATTTTCTTTTTCCACCTTCCCTTCTGGTATTAAGCTCCAGTCACCAGGGATCACACAACTGTCCTATCTCTCTGTTGTGGCAATGATCTCTTAATTCCTTGGACTTATCATTTAAAAAAATAGCAATGTGTTCATACTAGAAATGAAGAACTAGAAAATCAATATTAATGTTTTCCTGAAAAAGAGACAGAATATATAAACTTGATATTTAAGGAGAAGACTAATCTTTGGTTAGGGCATAGACACAGAAAGTGGGTGTATATTCCCAGAAGGCCAGTAATGTACATTGGAAATCTGTACAAACACATGCATGAAACAAACACACACACATAAATAAATAAATAAATAAATAAATAAATAAATAAATAAATAAATACATAAATGAATGAATGAATGAATGATTAAATAGTAAAGATCTGCCCTTAGTGAAAACTACCCTCAGAGAGATAACGATGTCTCACCTTTCTGGTTGGGTTCATTGCCTTCTCATCTGTGATGGTTGAGGGGTGAGCCCAGAATAGGACTGTGAAATATTAGAAACTTTCATAGCTGTAGAAGGATGAGGAGACCCTTCTTTACAACATCAGGTTCATTTTTTCCCAAGACTTGGGCTTTATGAGCCATCGTGAGGTTCAGTTTTGCTGGGGAAAATTACCTCCAAAACCTCTGCTTAGAGATCATTGTCTAGAACTCGAACTGTTAACTCAGATGTTGTATGTAATTGCCATGTGAAAAAGTCAGACAAGAAAGAAGGAGAAAGTAGAGTGAGGAAGGGAGGGAGGAAGAAGAAAACCTAAATACTCTTTGTATCTCAGGTTGTTCGCATTCAGAACACCTTCTGAATATTTCTAATTAAAAAATAATGCTTTCACGAATATTCATTTTGTGCAATTAGGCTATCTAGGTTTATTGAATATAAATTTTTTGACTATAATATTTGTTGAATGTTTGCTAATATTAGAAGAAAAGTAAGTAAAATTAGATATAGTGGTATAATGAATATATTTACTTTTAGGTTATTGTTTTATATTTCTAATTCACATTCCAAATCAATAGATTTTAAGCATGAAGTCTAGAAAAAGTTCATGTTCTAACAAATTTAGAGAAATAAGCTATAAAATAAAAATAAAAGAGTTGTTAGTTACAAGGAAGAGGACTGTGCCATGAAACTGATTTCTCTTTACAGAGAAATACTGAATGTGATTTTTGAATGTAAAGAAAAAAAGGTATTGTTAAAAAGGCTTAACATAAAAGGAAATTTTATATAACTAATCAAAATTAAATATTCTTACTGTTGATCTCTTTGACCTCATGAAGACATAGTTATAAAATTGATTCCAGAGTATTAAAGATCCAAGTGCTTGGATCACTTAGTAACGCAACTATTCTTGTTTTCTGACCCTAAATCACATCCCTTAGACAAAAAGGTAGTTTAACTCTGTTCAGTAACAGTTGAGAGAATTCAATTCAAGAATAATTATTTAAATTATCATCAACCTCCTCTTTAATACCAGCAATGATTTCCTTACAGGGTTACTGCAAAAAAGTGGTTCTCAAAAACATGCCTTTCAGGCCACCAGAACCACAGTTAGCTAGGCTGTGAACAGATTATCAGTGATCATCTGTAAGCTACTAGTTAGGATCTGTGGTATTTGCCCTGAGAACATATGGTTTTATCATTTACATAGACAATTGTTTGTACAGCAGTTTGATTCCCTCAGCTAAACTCAGATGAGATATTGCTAGTTCATGACTCCAAATCTCATATAATTGATTCCTTTGATATGCCATGCTCCTTGCTCTGAAGCATCCTTTCGAAGCCCCCATTGCTGTGCTCTGAAGCATCCTTGCAAGGCCTCTATTGCTGAATAGAAGGCATGTTGCTGGGAAGAAATATCACTAGACATTCAAACCAGGAGAACAATGCCTGTGCATGAAAAGATATCATAGGGAAATATAACATCCTTGTACTTGTCATACATTAACTCCATGAGATCACAGTTTATAACAAAAAGACTGGTGTTCACTGTAGACTAGAGATTAAATTAGTTAAGCATTTGAGGAAGCATGCTCAATGTGACAATGACCATGAGCAATGAGTTTTATAGAAACAACTATGACAATAAACAAAGGGTGGATTTGTGTTCTAACTAAACTATTTTCAATATTGGAATAATATTTTCATTTACTTTTAAGAAATTAGTTATTACTTAGACCTTTGTAAATCGTTATATATAATATATTATATATGTTATATATATATATATATATATATATATATAGTTGCATTAAATTGCAAGATTTATACCAAAACACACAGTGAACAGGATTTCACACAACAGTCATAGTTTCCCAGTCTCTACCCTAAAATTACAGATTTCAAAAGTTAAATTTGCCTGAAGGAAACCATTAAAACCCACATTGCTGAGGTTCCCAAGCAGTGCTTCTGCTGTTGAAAAATCAGAGATAAAGGCCAATGAGTCATGACTTCTCAAGAATCCTAGATGGGGTTAAGTTGCTCCTCTGCCAGGCACAATATGCTTGTTCATCTCTGACACCCTTCATGGAAGTCCTCTGCCTGAGAGACAAAGGAAGGAAGTTATAAGAACTTATAAGTTATAAGAGGTTGTTAGAAAATAAGAAAAATGTTCAAGAATTCTATGGAAAGCCTGGCTTAGGCTTGCTTATCAGCAGCAGATGAGATGTGGAAAATACTTGGCTCAAGCGACTGGGGAGGAGACGAAAATAACGGAGAAACAGGGTGGAGCACCTTGTTCTCATTACACTGCTCACAGGTTTGTCTGATTCATGCTGACCTTAAAGCCATCTAATAGGAGAGCTGACATCGTTCCCTATGAATCATCTTTACTGAGTTCCAAGTCATTATTTTTGTTTTTATTGTTAAAGAATAAGATGTTTGTATAGTCAAGAAACTGTTTTACAATTCCAGGCAACTGAAACCAAAATCTTTCCCAATACTAGGACCTTACTTTTAGCTCTTTTATACTTTGTTTGAATGCAAGGGGCTTTCCCTCTGGGGTCTCCAGCCTATTCTAGAGATCATAGATTGAAAGTGACAGAAGAAAAAATGTCTCCCATTCTCTTGTGCCTCCTTCTTTTGCTTCTTTGGGACCTATCTTCGTCAAGTATCTTATCTTCCTTTTTCTTTCTCTGCATTAGCACTACCTCCTGTCTTTGCCACCAACTCGCTCCAGTGTTTTTCTTTTTAATCATAAAAGACTGTGCAAATATGTCTCCACTCAGGTCTACTCTTTTATTCATTCCTGGAAAAGTCAGATGGGAAAGGAAAGACTCACCAGATGTGTCATTGTTAAATTGGCTGGCATTGAACATCCCTATGAGACATTCCTCTGGATGTGTCTGTGGTGTCTTTGATAATATTTCCTGAGAAATTTAACTAAGGAGAAATATATCCCACCAAATATGGGTATGAATTTTACAGTTTTAGTTTGAATGGATTACATAATTTGGTTTCATATTAATCACTCATCTTAATTAACAGATGATAGATACTAGGAAAATGTTTCATGAGGAAAAGTGAAAGCCAAAAGCTACACCCAACTCCTAGCTGTTGAATGTAAAGGACCAAATATTGCTGCCCTAGCCCTTTCTCCTGTGAGTCATGCTAACCACGTCATGCCTTTGCCAGATTATCAGTGTGTTTATTTACATATCTCTTACACACAATCCCTTCTTTTGAGAGGTTATATATTTGTGTGTGTGTGTGTGTGTGTGTGTGTGTGTGTGTGTGTGTGTGTGTAAAATATATGTATCTCTTACCCTATCATTAAAAGCTGAAAAAGAACACATATCATTTGCCTCTCTGATCCTGGATTACCTCAATATATTTTTCCCAGATCCTTGTATTTCCTTACAAATTTTATTATTTTATTATATTTACAGCTCAGTAATATTCCTTGAACAATTTTCTACAATAGAATACACAAATTTTATAGTTATGACTTAGGATTAAAACTTTAAGTAAAATGATCTCATCAATCCTAAAATTAGAACTGTATACTGTCACTGTTCCTTAAAGCACTAAAATTAATAAAGTCAACGAAATGAAAAAATTAGAAAGGCTGAGATATCATTAAAACATTTAGAATACAAATGTATATAGGCAAATAATTAGATAGTCTATAGTTTAAAAAATACTGAGCTTTTGTGTAATATGCCTTTCATCCAAGCACTTGAGAGGCAGAGGCAGGATTGTCTCTATGACTCGAGTTCAAATCCAACCTGATCCACAGAGCAATTTCCAGCATAGTCAAAGCTGTTACACATCAAAACCCTGTCTTGAAAACAAACAAAAAAAAAAAAAAGAAAGAATTTAGCATCATCTCCAAGAAAAATAAAATCAAGAAAAATTCTTGGCCCTCTTCTCTGTCCCAAGAATTTTTCAAGTTTTATTTTTTAAATATGTTATGTTAAAAAATAAGCACTTATAATAATGTTTCTGATTATGATAATTTTTTCTAAGCACATTCATGAATGTTAGGAAAAAGAATAAGCCTCAGCAATAATGATTTTAAAAGAGTTAACTATGGATGCTCATGATTTCCTAATGGAGAAGTCTGGATATTAATAAAAGATAATACTTTTCACTTGAACTTAGACAGTAAATTGAGATTATCTAATTGCACCATAAAATTATTATGATCTACAGGATAAGAGACCTGATCAAATTGTAATTTCTAAGCCATGAGGAACATCTTCATACCACCTTAATATGCTGTAATTTACATATATTATCCCACTAGTACAAATGGGATTTACACAAAAATACCCATAGTTGTTAAATGTGATCTTAAAGAAGCTAAATAAGAAGGTGAACCCAAAGAAAAACATATAGTTGTTATCCTGGATATGGGAAGTACACAAGATTGCCGGGCAAAAGATTGGGAACTTAGGGGTGGGGTGGGACAGGGGTAAGGGGAGATGGGGAGAGAAAAGTAAGAAGGGGAGAATGGGGGGAACTTGGGGAAACGAGATGATTGGGAGAAAGGAAGGTTGGATAGGGGAGCAGGGAATCACATAATTTAATTAAAGGAGCCATCTTAGGGTTGGCAAGAGACTTGAACCTAGAGGGGCTCCCAGGTGCCCAGGGCGATGTCCCCAGTTACCTCCTTGGGCAGCTGAGGATAGGGAACCTGAAATGACCCTATCCTATAGCCATACTGATGAATATCTTGCATATCACCATAGAATCTTCATCTGGCGATGGATGGAGATAGAGACAGAGACCCACACTGGAGCA
>NC_022011.1:60231298-60242208 GCF_000317375.1 Microtus ochrogaster | reverse complement strand
CTAGCCAGTTTGGATGCTCACCTTCCCAGACCTGGATAGAGGGGGGAGGACCTTGGACTTTCCACAGGGCAGGGAACCCTGACTGCTCTTCGGAATGGAGAGGGAGGGGGAGAGGAGTGGGGGGAGGAGGAGAAGAGTGGGAGGAGGGGGAGGGAAATGGGAGGCGGGGAGGAGGCGGGAATTTCTTTTTTTTTTCTTTCAATAAAAAAATATTAAAATTTTCAGAGAAAATTCAGGGATTCTGAATTCTGAATTAGAGGATGCCAACATTTCACAAGACAAAATAAAATGCATGTAAAAATGTGTTTATATCATGGTTGCTTATGCTTTCTATTTAGTGGGCACAATAAAAAAATAACACCACTTTCTTTAAAATACTCTTAGAATGCCCTAGTGACTTCCATCTTATCTAGGGTAGAATGTTCTTATAATATGTGTGATGTGTACAGTCAAATCTTCAGTCAAGGTCATAATCTCTCCAGACACAATCTATTCAGACACACTGTCTTAGTCAGTGCTCCATTACTGTGATAAAAAACAATGACCAAAAATCAAATTTGGCAGGAAAGTGTTTATTTGTTTTACATTTCTATACCACTGTCTATTATCAAAGGAAGTTAGGGACAGGTCTCTAACTGGCAGGAACCTGGAGGTAGAAGCTGATGCAGAGGCCATGGACGGGTGCTTCCCAAGGCTTGCTCAGCCTGTTTTCTTATAGAACCCAGACCACCAATCCAGGAGTGGTACCTCCCAACAATGGGCTGTACCCTTCTCCATAAAAATGTTGCTGGATGGAGTGCAAATGTGTAAAGCAACTTTGGAAATTTGTATGGCAATTTCTCAGAAAATTAGAAAATAATCTTCCTCAAGATCCAGAAATTCTAATGTTGGGTATATACCCAAAGGACACTTAATCATACTATAAGGGCATGTGCTCAAATATGTTCGTAGCAGCATTATTTGTAATATCCAGAAACTGGAAACATCCAATATGCCCCTCAACTGAAGAATGGATAAAGAAAATGTGGTACATTTATACAATGGAGTATTACACAGCATTAAAAAAAATTTCATCTTAAAATTTGCAGGCAAATTGATGGATCTAGAAAAAACTATATTGAGTGAGGTAACCCAGACCCATAAATATAAATATAAATATAAATATAAAATGTACTCACTCATAAGAGGCTTTTAGACATAAAGCAAAACAAACAAACAAACAAACAAACAAACAGAAAACAACCTACATTCCAGAACCCCAGAGAACTTAGACAATAAAGAGGACCCTAAGAGAGACTTTAATGGATCACATAGGAAGGTGAAAAAGATAGGATCTTCTGAGTAAATTTGGAGTGTGGGCGTCACAGGAGAGCATAGAGGGGGATAAGGAAGGAAGGGAGGAGACTAGAGAAAAATGTATAACAATTTAAAAAAAAAGAAAATACCTTACATGCCTGTCTAACACCTAATCTTGTAGAATTTATGTAGTCATTTTCTTATTTGAGATTGCCTCCTCTCAGATGACTTTAGTTTGTGTCAGCCTGGCATAAAACTATCCAGCACACTTATTTTCAGTCATGTCTACTTGAAAAGAAGACAAAAGGGATTTTTGAAAGTGCATGCACCTGGAAAAGGCAGGCAATCTGTGATTTCAGTGTGGGTGGTTTATATTAACGCTGATGGCTGCAGCAGGTGAACAACAAAATGCATCTTACGTCAGGAAAGGCAATTGCTTTAATGTTGTCTAAACGTAGAAGAAGCAGAAGAAAAAAAAAAAAGAACAGACGGGGGATTTGCAATGATCCCAGCACATGCTTGAATCTGTGTCTTCACAGCCTATGAAATAAACAGCACCCAAAGTAAAGATTAATTGAAACTTCTTATTTCTTAAGAAGTTCGTGAGCCTTGTGTGCATATGAAACATCACACTGCATCCAACTTTTAGCATTCACGTATTCATAGGTAGGCTCTGACGGACAGACAGATTCATTAGTTCTTTCGTTATCACACACCCAGCACATCTGGGTATTGCCCTTTAAAACAACACCAGGTTAACTAAATAAACTGTTTCTCAACCCTGACAAAGTTTCTTGAATTACATAATTGACGTTCTTTTTTCTTATTTTTTTTAAATTGATTTTTATTGAGCTCTACATTTTTCTCTGCTCCCCTCCCTGCCTCTCCCCTCAGCCATTAGCCCTCCCCTCTTCAGCCCTCCCCCAAAGTCTCCATGCTCCCAATTAACTCAGGAGATCTTGGGTTTTTTTTTTTTTTCTACTTCCCATGTAGATTAGATCTATGAAGTCTCTCTTAGACAACAATGAGGACACTAAGAATTGACGCTCTTAGGGTGAATGAACTAATGTGCTGGTGTATCATAGACAGGTTACTCAGAAAGTGATCTACAACTTTATGAAATTGTCAATCTCATGTTCCACATCGCCTTATATCCATTTTTATTCTCAGGGCTCTACTGCATTTGAGGAAAGAACATACATTTGAATAAATCCAAGCCTTCGTTTGACTGTGCGGGATAAGGATTAATACCTTAGATCACCTGTGAAAGCTCACTGATGGGCTAATGGCCTGACTAATAAGAAAGGGCACGTGGCTTGTTATACTCACAACAGACAGCAGAATGAACTTTTAAATTTCTTTGCTGTTTGAAAGAAGCATGCTCTTTGCTGAAACAGCGTGTCGTTGGCAGAGCCAATGGGATGCTTTAAGTAAAATTCATAAGAAAATGTTTAAAAAAATTTAACATTTGCTTAAAACAATGAAAACAGGGAAGGACATGTTCTTCACAAAATGAGAAGTAGAGCTGACACAAACAGGAATTGTGTAAGCTAAATAGAAAGGTAGGCTACATTTAGATTTCATAAATAAGAGAAAAAATGTAGTTGAGTCTGAAAGAATCAGACCACAGTTGTGTGTATGTGTGCGCATGACTGCATTGTACACTCCACAAATGTGTATTTGAACCATCTTTTCAATAATGTAACAAATTTTTAAGCCTTTTTTTTTTTTAAACAGAGCACTCACATATCTTTCATCCAGTTACAAATTTTTCTTCACATTGTTACTGACAATGTCCAAAATCATTCCTTTGGGTAATTATTTTCCTATGATATAGGTACCTGAAATCAGTCTAAGTTTAGAGCTTCTCTCTTTTGCGATTGTAAATGTGGATATTTGTAACAGGCCTTTCTTATGGAATCTGTGATCTAAAGCTTCTTCTTATGAGGACCAGATGGAAAAGTAAAGGAATAAATGCCTAAAAAATAATAAAAAAGTATATGTAATGAAATCCAGGGGTTGCTTTCTTTTTAACTATAGTGTTATTAGCACATTCAAATGCAAAGGCGGACATTAAAACTCCCACATAGACTCGCAAGTTTTATGCTTTCATCCCACATCTTTCCGGTTTTACATCTCTAATAGTGATGCTGCAAAGTGGAACTTCGGGCAGCTCTCACTAGCACAGCCCAGTGTTAAAGCACAGCTAATAACCCCTCTGGCTCCGATTTCGGGTTACCTGCTACAGTTAGCTCTGCCATATGTAATTCTGCTATGGGATAATCTTTTTTACTGACAACACACACTGCCTTAAAACTAGGAAGTACTTGGGTGACTAGTGTCCAAACCACACATATCCTTTGGGTTAAAATGTAATATGAGTCTAATTTTAGCCTTTAATTACATTTCCTTTCCTATCTTCACCAAGCAAATTTCTATAACATCTCCAGGGGTGAAAAAAAGAAAAGAAAAAGTCATATTTTGTGACTTACTACTTTGGAAGCTGCAGGAGCTAAACATCATTTAGGATTTTTTCGTTATTTGTATTAATCAAAGACATATATCCTCTGCATTTTTAATGACCTTGAAATGGCTAACACCTGCCTTAGAAACCATCTTGACCTGAGGATTTCAGGCCTTTATTCAACTACTAATAGGAAAATTGCAATTATTCTTGTATGGAACATCAAGAAACTTTTTTTTGCAGGGTATTTCTGCAACACATCAGGTATCAGGACTGGCTCAGAGGCATCTTAATTTCAGGGATGAGAATTTATCTCAATCAAGAAAAAAAATAAATTCACTAAGGATAAGGAAATCATTTTCTGTCAAAATAGAAATGAAATATTTTTCTTTAAAAACATTCAAGCTAAGCACTGTTTAAATAGTCCTCACTAAGATGACATGTCTGTCATTTTCTTTCTTCACTTTGGCATTAGCCCCCATGGAGACAGCATTATTCAATCAGCATTGTCCTGTCAAAAGAAAACGGGTTCACATTCTACCATGTGCTTAAACAAGCAAAACTAAGTATTAAATCTGAGTGTGCTGTGCTTTAAGAAATACTTCACAAGTGGGAAGTTTTTCAGCTCATATCGCTTGTCCATTTTTCTGAAACCCTTAAATCTGTATAACACATTAAATGCCAAAAGCTCCAAAAATATCTTTAACTACTGATATCTATTTGTAGAGAGCAATATAAATCCTGTCATAAATTCAAACAAGCAAATGACTATCTAATTTGGATTATTGCTCTACTCTTCTGGGAGCATGTTTTTCTAATTACATTAATAGCAATGGGCAAGAATTATTATAATTACTGGAATAATTTGTAAATTAGGGTCATTGAAAATCAGGATTGGATATTATTGATAGCCAAAATGTATATTGATCATAATATATATATTTCCTATATACTTGGTGTGCATGCTCTCTTGGCTTATGTTATACAGATACTGTGAAAAGAAAGATGAAACATACCGGGTCACAGGACTGTACTGAGACAATGGCTTCTGTTAGCTGAGATAGTGTTACCTGCTCAAACATCCCAAGCAAATAAACCTAAATGTCTATTTTCTACTTATGTACGTGTTCAGAGCTGGGGAGACGGCTCAATTGGTAATGTTTGCCATGTAAGGATGAGAAAAGTAGTTCAGATCACTAGTACTGACAACAACAATGAAAAGAGCCAGGCATTGTGTCAGTAGAGAAAGGCAAATTCTGAAGATCACTGTCCTTCAGTGAGTGCAAAGTAAGGAGCACACAACAAGAGACATTTCACATCAAACTCTGGTGTCTACCCAAGCATACATGTATAGACATACTTGCTTTCACAAATGTATTTGCAAATGAGTATGTAAGCAAACAGGTACATAAAAACACTCATACTTACAATGGGTGTTTAGAAAGGTGGTGTGTCATTTTCCAGGTTTGGCCTGCTTTGCAGTCCTGTCTATCATGTATCATCAAGCCAATTTTATCTAATCTCAATTTTCCACAAGGCAAAGTTTGAACCTTTACCTTGCTGTTGGATTTACACCATATCATGGGTCTTTTATATTTTTCTACATTCGTATTCCACCAATTTCACATATCAATTTAATTATATCAGATTATTCACATTGCTTTAATTATGTACTACAAACGAGTATCTACATGCTTGTGTTTATACATTTATTCTATCTAATATCTTACTTAAAGTTTCTATTGGTATACTATTGTTATACAACATGGGGAGGAAAATATTTATTTACGCTCACTATGTAGTTTAGGATGAAGTTCCATAAGGAAAGGAACTCAAGATAGGATTTTGTAGGCAGGAACTAAAAATCAAAAAATAAAAATATAAAGGAACAAACACTGCTTACTGATTTGTTTCTCATGACTTGCTCATTCTGCTTTATTATACAACTCATGATCAACTGTAAAAGCATAGCACTGTGATATGGAATAACCTTCTGTATGCTGTGGATGTCTTATTATTGTTGGTTAATAAAGAAGCTGGTTTGTCCTATGGCAGTACAGAATACAGGAAGGCCAGAAATCCAAGAGAGGATAAAAAGAGAAAGAAGGCAGAGTTGAGGGAGATGCGAGAAGCTGCCTGAGAAGCAAAATGTGAGGTAACAAGTCACTAGCCTCATGGTAAAATGTAAAATAATAGAAATGGGTTAATTTAAGTTGTAAGAGCTAATTAATAATCAACTTGAGATAATAGGTCAAAGAGTTTATAACTAATACAAGTTTTCGTGTGATTATTTGGGACTGGGTGGCCAGGAAACAAAATCACAGCCTCTAATTACAACATTACCCACAGTGGAAAAGGTTCTCCCATATCAATTACCAATCAAGAAAATGTCCAAAGCTTTGTTATATACCAGTCTTATGAAGTTAATGTCTCAATTGTGATTCTCTTTTCTCAGATAATTCCAGGCTTCTGTCAAGTTGACACAAACCAATCAGGATAATATTTTTTTCTTTTTTTTTTTGTTCCATATAAAGAAATTCTGCACATCAATAATGTCCACTTAACTCTTTATGTAGTGTACGTTTATGTATATGTATTACATGCACATATGCATGTGCATATTTTGTGTGTGTTTTCCCCTTTGTGTGTGTACATGTGGATATTAAATGTTGATATCTATTATCTTCCTTGGTCGTCACTCATATTTTTATTTTTTTGAGAAAGAATCTTTTATTGATTCTGGACCTTTACAATTTGGCTATTCTGACTGCTCAGCAACTCTCAAATATTCTCCTATCTCTGTCTTCTCAGTGCTGATATTAAAAGACTGCGAAATGCCTAAGTTTTATGCGGATGTTGGGAACCTGAAATTGCACAGCAGGTGCTTGAACTACTGAGCTATCTCCTGAGAAACTAAAATATTAAATTTAACAGAGTCTACTTTGTCTTTTTTGAAAGACTTGGCATTGTCTTAAGCTTCTGAAACTCATCCATACCTATGGTTATTACCTAAACCCCGTTATTGAGAGATTTCAAATCTTGTGGGTTGATGTATATCCTAAATATAAACCCTCTAGAACAAAATATGGCATATTAGATTTTTAAAATGAGTAGATTTTAGTCTTTAGCACATTTGTGTTTAGTAAACAATTGCTAGTCCAAGAAAAAAGTGGGTTATATATTTTTGTACAAATAGAAAACTTACTGTAAAATTCACATATAAAAGTCATTGGTTGAACAGTTAACTCCAAATCAGAAAAATTTGATCAACTACACTAGCCATTTCCTCATATTATGAAGAATTTTTAATATTTTCTATCCTACACTATCATTCACCAAGATATTCTGCCATGTGCTTCTTCCAGTCATACCTTTTAAGTATGTTCTCTAATATAAGTAGTCCTTAGTCATCATCTCAATGGGATCATGCATTGAATTTTGATCTGCATTTTTTTCTAATTCTTGATGAGGTGCATAAACTTTATTATGATTGGAAGCAATTAAACTCGCCACATCCCTATACATGCCATTATCTTCTTCTCATAAGATACTAGATGGAATTATTGAATGGAAATTTATAACAAAAACCAAAAATGTGCTTTCTATCATAGTGACTTCATAGTAGATACCTTGTTCCCATGCATGAACAAAACCACCACCCAAATCAATTCCTGTAGAGAAACTCTAAGAGTTTTACTGCTTAATTCCAAGATCTTATAAATCACTGGAATGACTGGAACTTATTTTTGAATCATTTGGAAAGCTTGGCATACTATTATGTAAGTAGTATTTACTACTTACAATAGCTTGCTAGATTATATGCTATATCAAAATACTATTCATTGTCATGATTTAATTTCTGATGAAAATACTGACTGGCAAATATCAGACACTCAAACAAGGAAAAATTGAACAAAATCAATCTTGCAAATATTTACTTAAGTGAGCCCTCTACGCTTTAACCAAATATGAGTGATTCCAAGTCTAGTTTTGAATACCAAAACCTTATGGGGCTCTGGTGTGGGAAATTTTTCTGTATATGTGCTGCTTTTATTGGTTAATGAATGAAGAAGATGTTTTAGTCCAATGGCTTAACAGATTATATCCAGGCTGGAAGAGATATGTATAGAGAGAGTAGGCAGGGTCAATGAGACACCATGTAGCCCTGCCAGAGACAAATGCAGGAACAAAACTTTACCTGATAAGTCACAGTCACATGGCAATACACAGATTAATAGGGATGGATTAGTTTAAAATATAAGAACTAGCCAATAAGAAGTTAGAACTAATAGGCCAAGCAGTGATTTAAATAATACAGTTTCTGTGTGATTATTTGAAGTCTGGGCAGCCGGGAGCAAACTAGTGACCTCCAACAACAGATTGGAGCACAAACATGAGTGACTACATCCACATAAAACTTGAGAAAGCTTGGAAAGCAATTCTAGACACACACACACACACACACACACACACACACACACACACACACACAGAGTTTAGCCACATTTTCTTTTTTCAGTTGACGGCATGTTGCAGCTTTCTTAAGAGAGGTCTTCCTGATTCAGTGGTAGCAGAAAAAATAACTGTGTAGTTTCAAAATGGTGGCCTCTTGATTCATCAGCACAAGTGACTGAATCTTTCGGGAGGTCTGACTAAGGAACTTTTAAATGGGTTCTGTGAGCAGAGTGCTACAACTTGCTTAATGGCAACATAGACCTGCTACATACTTGGAAATGGGGTAATGTGCATGGCTCTCAGAGACAGCAAACATATCTCTATCATGTTTGACTGGGAAAAGTCAAAAGACAAAGCAGCCTTAGCTGCTGCTACCATTTTAAGAATTGCTCCTGGACAGAAAAGGATTTCAATACCCAATAGGATAGCTTCCGACATAAAAGACCTCTAAATGAGACTCAGTGTGTTTAAATAATGTACACAGGCTTGTGAGAGAGAAGAAAAAGAGTAAAGAGAGAGTAAATGTAATATAAAAGACAGACAATCATAAATTGAAAAAGTAAAGATAATAAAATAAATATAAAACTTGTAGAAAAAGTAATAAAGTAAGAAAAATAAACCACATAAAGATGGAATATACAGAGTATGGATTATGTATATTTTTGTATTTTTTTTTTTAAATTTTGACTGTGAAGGAGCTAAGTACAGAGAGAAATTTCATTGTATGGGCTTCTAAGTTAAACAAGCCTATATATTGTAAAGGTATCTTGATTCCAAAATTTGGGCCTAAGGATTTGTTGCTTTGGAAAAGAGGTACTGCTTTTGTTTTCACAAAAGATGAGAACCTGTGGATTAATTCCAGACTAAAGTGGTTTGATGGACCAAGACCCCATGAAAGGTCACCATGAACACCCCAAAAAATACTTCAATAAAAGGCAGGAAGCAGTTTGGAAAGAACAACAACCTAATTCTCAAAATGATTGTTTATAAATGTTTGTTTACATTTAAAGAAGAATATGTAATGTAAGAAAATTGACTATTTTATATTGATACAGATCTTAGTCTGTTGATACAAATTTAAGTTCATTTTTGTTATGTGTATATTTCTGTTCTTTGTTAAGGTACTGTGTCTATACAGCTCATTTAAAAATGTAATATATAACTAAGAAATATAGGTTAATAGATTGTCAGGGCTGTTATATTTAACACATGTCTTAGATACTGTTGTTGGAAATAATTTAGGTTAAGTTTATCAAGTGGAAATAACATAATCTTTCCCCAAGTCATCAGTGAAGGAATTTTTTTTCAAACTGTGTTCTATGTAAAACATAAAATCTGTTATATTCTAATCATTGTTTTCATCATGTTATACATACAACCCTGGCCAAATTGTGAATTTAGTTCTTAAATTTGCTTTCTGAGTCTCCCTAAATTTTATGTTTGATTTTATAGGCTAAATGAAATGTTATTCAACAGACTTTCAACTTGAAGAAAGTTGATGATAGATCTAAAATTCTCAATCAGTAATATATCTACCTACTTAAGACTTTGAACACTCGTTATAGTTGTGAAAAACATTCAGATGAATACTATTATTTTTTGTTTTGTGTTTCTATATTTGCTAGGAAAATAGAAACACAATGAGTCTGTTAAGTGAGCCTGAATATTAGATGAAAACTTGAAGGGTTTGCAGCATTCAGATTTTGCCACATGTGCCTCCTCCCTGCTACTGATACCCTCATACACCTTATCTTGCTACTGACTTCAGAACAATTTTTACAGATGCAGGCTAAAGAGAGCTTCCATCTCCATGAGTTTACACTGTATTCCAACACTCCTCCTACCTTGATTTTCACTTTATATTGCTTCTTTATTAATTATCACCTGAATTTTTGGCTAGAGATAAACTACTTCTATACAGGACTTTTTCATCTGTCTAAAATCATGATGATCTAAACACATGCTGTTTATAAGGTTTCCTGTGCCAGTGTTTTTGACTTAGTAACAGCAAGCAGAATTAGCTAAATGGACTTGACAAGAAAAAGTAGATGGATTTTTAAAATTTAGTTAAGATGTTATGTGATGAGTCATCTGACACAGCTTCTTTTCTGTTTTCATTAAACTGTAGGGATTAATAAATACACCAACTTTGCTATTGAGAAGACTGGATAAAATAACCATGTGTATAGCAAGAGACAACAATATATTATCAATATTTTAAAACCTCTTTTAAACAGGGGAAAGCATTCACTTTAAACAGTTAATATTGGTTACTTGGGAAATGTCTTTGTCCTGAGTCAAGTCTGAAAGTAGTACTTGAATCGGATTTAGATGACTGTATGACAGCTAACCTTCTTCAGTAATTCAGTAAATTAGTATCTGCTTGTTCAGTGCCTCCTATATGCCAGTTACTATGGTTGGAATAAAGTTTCAACACAAGAGAACATCAAGTTTCTTTCTGAAATGCATTAAGGATATAAAGATTTAACTTCAAAAATCAAAATACAACTATATGCACATGGTAGCACAACTTGCAATATCATTATTTGAGATATGTGGGTATAAGGCTCGAGATACTTAGGCTAGCCTTAGCTGTGTACTAACTCAAGACCACTTTGTGCTCTGTAATCATACCTATATATGTATGTACAAACACACACACAAACACACACATACACACACACACACACACACA
>NC_022011.1:60181148-60230758 GCF_000317375.1 Microtus ochrogaster | reverse complement strand
GCTTACCATCTTCAAAAGTAGAAATCAACCCTAGTTATGCCCTGCTTGAGAAGTTGCAAACATTCATTCTATTTTATACATTGTTGTACAGTTTGTGTGAACTTTCCAGAACTACAGTAAAGGATCCAGTCTTTAGCTTGAATTCAATAATGTTTGGTACAAAATCTTGTATCTACTGCTGTGTTTGAAACAGTACAATTTTTTTTAACAAACAACTACCTTAATATAAAATCCATGTCTCTCTAATTCAGGTTAAGTATCTAGATGGTCTGTTCTCTGTTGGCTCCCTCAGGTATGTTCAACAACTAGCTCTGTCTCTAAGGTGTTTTCACAACTGGTTGGGCACTACTTTTCTTCACTTTGCATTTTATTGTTGCAGAGCTAGCTTTGACTTGGGCCTTCCACACAGATGGAAGCCCTAACAACAATACAGAGAATATACTACTAATGCAAACAAGTCAAGTGTTAATCCACAGTCAAACATAGGAACAACTTGAGGAAAGTGAATTTATTTAAAATTGATTTTCCACGGTTCCCTGCCCTGTGGGAAGTCCAAGGATCACATACCTCCATCCAGGTCTAGTAAGGTGAGCATCCAAACTGCCTAGGCTCCCACAAAACCAGTACGTGAAGTAGGATCAAAACCCATTGCCATTGTTCTTGAGTTCTCAGTAGTCCTCATTGTCTGCTATGTTCAGCGAGTCCGATTTTATCCCAGGCTTTTTCAGACCCAGGCCAGCTGGCCTTGGTGAGTTCCCAATAGAACATCCCCATTGTCTCAGTGTGTGGGTGCAGCCCTCGCGGTCCTGAATTCCTTGCTCCTGTTCTCTCTCCTTCTGCTCCTGATTTGGACCCTGAGATTTCAGTCCGGTGCTCCAATGTGGGTCTCTTGTCTCTGTCTCCTTTCATCGCCTGATGAAGGTTAATATCCAGGAGGATGCCTATGTGTTTTTCTTTGGGTTCACCTTCTTATTTAGCTTCTCTAGGATCACGAATTATAGGCTCAATGTCCTTTATTTATGGCTAGAAACCAATTATGAGTGAGTACATCCCATGTTCCTCTTTTTGTGTCTGACTTACCTCACTCAGGATAGTGTTTTGTATTTCCGTCCATTTGCATGCAAAATTCAAGAAGTCATTGTTTTTTACTGCTGAGTAGTACTCTAATATGTGTATATTCCATACTTTCTTCCATTGAAGGGCATCTAGGTTGTTTCCAGGTTCTGGCTATTACAAACAATGCTGCTATGAACATAGTTGAGCATATACTTTTGTTGTATGATAGAGCATCTCTTTGGTATATTCCCAAGAGTGGTATTGCTGGGTCCGGGGGTAGGTTGATCCCAAATTTCCTGAGAAACTGCCACACTGCTTTCCAAAGTGGTTGCACCCTAATTGCTCTTCGGGCTGAAGAGGGAGGGGGACTTGATTGGGGGAGGGGGGGGGAAATGGGAGGTGGTGGCAGGGAGGAGGCAGATATCTTTAACAAATAAATAAATTAAAAAAATTGATTTTCTAGTATCATGAATAGATCCTCTGAACCCCATAGCTGCATAGAAATTTGATTTATCTGTACCTAACACTAATCCACATTTAACCTAATCATTTCAGTTTCACAGCTGCTTGGTTACTTCAGTTCAACAACTCACTGCATCCCTCATTGTTTAGCATTGCATATCAGTGTTAACCAATCTTGAAATGTCATTACTTTTGGAATAGTGAACTCTGTGTTGTTTGTGCCCCATCTGAGAGTAGTGAGTCATCATGGAAGTGCTGGAACTAGAACATCTTCTAATTCCTCTTCCTAGTTTTTCTCATTGGCTTTTTGTGTGGAAACCATTATAGCTGAACTCATTCAAGTTATTGCAAGCAAAATTATATTCAAGTTATTACAAAAATAATAAAAATGATGATACAGGACTGAGAGAAACCTCTTGTTAGTTCTAGGTTAATGATATTAAATTGCATCCTCAGTATTATAATGTGGCATATTATCAATGACCTAAAGGAAAGTGTTTATCTTACTAAGGATACACACTCACATGTTACACACACACACACACACACACACACACACACACACACACACATTTGCTGACAGCTTGTCTAAGGTGAGGAAGGAAATTTACCACTTCTAATATTTCTGCATATGTTCAAATACTATTCAAAGATCTGTATGCAAAATAAAAAGCACTTGCCCTCCATTCTGATGCCATGGGAAACACAAAAAAAACCTTTAATTGTAATTCCTGGACCTACGTTTAATAAGAGCTCCAGGCACTTCTATAAGAATAGTTAAAATAATCACCTGCAGTTTATCCAGGTGGAAGAATTTCAGCTAATAACTCAAATGAAATTTTCTTAGCTTATAGAATCTCAGCTATTGGGTGAAAGCTAAAACTTAAATCTCCAACTTTATTTTCGAGTCTATCTATCCTTCTGTTTACTTGGCAATCCGAGGTTCCTTTGCTTTCCTTTGCTATCACTCCAAATCCTTTCCCATGTCCCTGTTGAACACTGAAGTGAACTCACTTAGAAAAATAAACCGAAGAAATGCCTACCACAACCCCTTGGTCCAAGTGAATGACCAAGTAAAGATGACTTCATTGTTTTAAATAATCAAGAGAAAAAATGTGTGTGGAACCTCTGTACTTCCTACCTCTGAGAACATATAGGTTAGTGAAGGGTTAAAATAACAGATCCCTATTTTTATTTTTACAGTTTTTTTTAAATAGGAGATTAGTTAGACAGAAATACAGGACTAAATATCTTTATTGTCCAGTCATAATTATTAAGTAAATGTCATTCTACATTTTCTACATTATTATGAAACAAATCAGTTATCAGATCCTTTTACTCTTAGACTATCAATAGCAAATGTTATTTATTATAAGGGAGAAGCCAGATGCCTGTGCCAGACCCAGAAGGCTTCCTCTTGCCAGTTAAACTTCAAGAGTGAATTACTGCATTCTTGGTACCTGCAAAGCCCTCTGCACGTACCATTCTGTCATCCTTGAAAACAACAAATGGAAGTCATTGAAAACAGATGAGCAGCAGGCTAGAGATTTGGCATACCTACAGCAGAGGGCACACAGTGCCATGTCCCTATTTCAAGAAAATGAAGAGTGGGTGGCCGGAAGAAAGAAAGGCTTTCCTCATCTAACCTGCAATTTAACATCTGGGACAAATTACTCCCAGCATTGCCCTCCTAATTGTCGCATCGACCATCAGTCTCCAGGGGAGACAGACTACCTGAGGGAGATGAAAGCAAAAGTTCAGAAGCACGAGTTCTGTAAGACAGCAGCACCCACACCACCATGAATAGTGTTCAATTACTTGATACAAAATGAACATTTATTCTAGTTATTTGCATTAGACAATTGGACTTTTGCAAGGCATCATCCATTTTGAATACTACATGTCAAAAAATCTTGCATTTCTACATTTGCATGTGATGGAGATGCTCTGGTCCATATATTTTCTCACATAATTTTGTGTGTATAAATCAGTGTGATTTTTTTTTAAAGAAAAAATGAGGAAAGGATGTTTTAGCTTCCAAATGGGCAGGACTGATAAAATGATCTACTTACTATCTTCTAAGAGTTCAACTGCTTGATAAACCTGAAAACATACAACCAATGCACTAATTTACCAGTTATAGTAGTTACCCTACAGTTAACTATATATTATGTATCAAGAGAATATTTAATAGTTAATTGGAGAATTGACTTTTAGGTAAATTATTCCTCACATTTGGGACTCTTATATTATTAATTTTTTTTCTCTGTGTTTTATCAAAACTAGTTGACATTTTCTCACGTAAAACACATTTCTGTCTTTTTTAAAAAATTAATCTTGTGTCTTTTCAAGTTTTATCCTCGTTGTTTCTCGGCTACACTTCTGGTCCGTTTGTATAGCCTGAACTCTACCTATGCCTTCACAGAATGTTTTCACCTGTGATTGCTCCCTTGAAATCCAAGTTCATGTATTCAGCTGCTCTTTAAAAGCCAGCTAAGAAGGACCTCAAGAAACTGCCCTTACAATCTTCTCCTAACTGCGAACTTGCTCTCTCTAATATCCGCCCAGTATCTGGAAGTGGTTTCTCCACCACTGAACTGCTCAACCTCCACCTTACAGTTGGGATTAAGCCTGGCATATTCTTTCAGTCACAATATTCTGGCATTTTTCCACTTAGATTACATAAAGAATCTGATGTCCCATTACCAATTGTGCAGCTACTGACGAAATCTAATCTGTGTGTCTCTTCTAAGTTACTATACTAGCCTGCAAACAGACCTGCTCCCTTCTACCCTCCCATTTTTTAGGTCTATCCTCAGCACAAAGGTAAGATAGATTTTAAAATAAAGACAGATCTTATTATCCCTCTACTAAAAACGAGTTGACTCACTAAAAATAAAGGCTGAATTCATTCCAATGTCTTAACATAAATGAAGGCCTATTTCCCTTCCTTATTCCTGGGCCATCTCTCCTCTCTACTCTGCTTTACTTTTTGAAAATACAGACCTGCTGCAGCTAAAGGTCTTTGTCTTTGCTATTTATTGTCTGTACTTATTTTATTATTGTTTTCTTGATTGATATTCACATCAATTACTCTCTCACCTTTTCAGGGCCATATAAAATGCTATATAGTTATAACAAAATTCCTCATTACCTACAACTCTAACATTAACCATCTCTGACTAACTTTTGTATGGTAGCACATACTACAAGATGATGGAAGCTTGCATTTTTTACTATTTGTCATTTAAATTACATTTATTTTTGTATATGTGTGCGTGTGTGAATATGTGTTGCTGTTGGAGGGGGGTGTGCATTATCTCTGAACACAGTGAAAGGGAGAGAACCACTTGAAAGAATCACTTATCTCCTCCCATCATGTGCGGCCTAGGGGTCAAACTCAAGAGTCAAGTGTGCCATCAGGTACCTTTTCCTGTTGAGCTATGTCTTCAAGCCTGTATCTATTTGTTTGGCTCTGCTGCATGCATGGTTTACTTTTGTTGCTGCATGGTTGGAAAAGCACACATAATGTGACTCAAAAAGAGTTAAAGACAGATTATTACATGTTGTTCTAGTAGAACAACAGCGTAATCCATACCTATGATTCATCAATCTCAAGGGCAACATTTCATGATGTAAAAATGATTGGTCAAACAATTCCTTAAAATTTAATGAAATTTATAGTTTTTTTGTGGCATATTTAGAAGATGATATGATTTCATCACCTATGCCTCCATCCCTACTTCCAGAGTGAAGATTAATTTCCCAAGTTGACAGAAGTTTGAGTGCTGACTAATTAAATCTGAGTCTCATAGTTGAAATTGCCTTTAGGTAGTATGGCTGTCTATGCAAATACATGTCATACCAAACACAGCTCATAACCAATGACGAGACAATGAAGCAGCCATCACCAACCCAATACACACTACTTTCTGTGCCGCCTCATCCTCTTCATTCATTTCCTTTTCCTCCTCCCCACTTCTCCGTCTTTTCTTTCTACCTTTTATTTTTTGCTGTTACGGTTTTGTTATGTTTTGAAGATGAAATGTCCCTCTCAAGCTTATGTATTTGAACCAACTGTGACTACTTTTGGGGAGGTTGTGAAACCTGTAAGGAGTGAGACCCTGCTATTAGTAGTATGTCGAATATGGCCAGATTTATAGGTTTTAGCTTAGGCTTGGCTCCCTAGCCAGGGTCTCTTGGCTTTGAGTACTTTGGAAATTCAACCATCTGCAAAAGACCATACCAACATCAGAGTCACTCCCAACATTCGGACCTCTGCCAGGAAGCTGGGAACCCAAACAGTCCTTAGTCCTTTAAGTTGTTGTTTGTCCGTTACCTGCTCACAGCAAGAAAAAAAAGTAACTAAAATGTGATCAATATCTTCAAAATGTATTGCCAAGATTGAAAACTCTTCTTTCTTAAAGCAGGGATGATGACTTTGCTTAAAGATAATAAAGATTCTTCTGCCTTGCAAAATACTTTATTCTAATAAGTATCAGAATTCTAATAAATATCTCAGTTTTTATATGCACTTTGAAAATATCTAAACTTTTTGTGTATTACAAGAAAAATCTCCATTACTTGGAAATCAGGAACATCTTATAGGTGGGCATGAGAAGGTGATGAGTGAAGGGCTGGAGAGAACCAGGTCATTGTGAGTTCTTTAGCTGGCTGTGGTGTGGAGATCACATTTCCAAACTCCAAAGGGCTAATCAGACTAAAGAATATGACAATTGGTGAAAGACATCTGCTTTTTTAGTGGGAAAAACAACTTAACTTAAAAAGTTATACCTATTAAGGGGATGTTTCCTATTCTTATAACTTATTTTTAATGTATGTCCATTGGTGATTTGACTGCATGTAAGTCTGTGTGAGTGTGTCAGAAGCCTGGAAGTGGATTAAGACAGGCATGAGCTGCCATGTGAGTGATGGAATTGAACCTGGGACCTCTAGAAGAACAGCCAGTGCTCTTAACCACTGAGCCATCTCTCCAGCTTATGTTTCATATATATATAATATCTATATATATGTATGTATATATACATATATATATTTGTGTGTGTGGATATACACACATATACATACAAAATACTAAACATAACCTATTAAGGTATTTACAACTATACGGTAGATAAACACAACACCTGGCATTTTATATTTATATTAAACCAGAGTAGTGGGATTAGCAGTTCTAATCACATATACTAAATTATAAACTGTATGACTGTACATATATCAAAATAGACCTAATCAAAGTATCAAGAACAGACTACATATATAAATATCAACTATGAGACTATAATATATAGAATATACAATATATATATTCTAAATTTTATATATATATGTATATAACCAGGTATAAAAGTATTATTGTTTTGTGAAAGTATAGTGAATTCATGGGCCTGAGAACCATAAGGTAAATGCTATGATTTCACTTACCAGAGCATTTAGTAGTCAGTTCAAACCATCAATAGACATTTTTTACAGAACTTTTTGACTCTGTTTATTTGGAGATCCTGTTTGTCAGCAGAAGACTGTTTCTACTAAGGACACAGGAAGATCTGAATTTTCTTCTCTCTGGCTGACAGTCACTACTTGGGCTCTTAATGCTGGCAGAGGAGAAGTGAGGTACAGAATAAGATTATGCAGTCTGGATTCAGACAACAAGAGGGTACAGTGATTTCCCACATTGGTATAAAGTAAGCATACAATTTTTGTAGTGGTCAATAACATCAATACTTTAAGAAAATGGGAACAGGTGCACAATCTTGGTCTCACTGGTGTGTGGTTATTGGGTACTCAGTATTTCTTAAATCTGGGTCTTCTCACTAAGGAAGCCACTTAGTTCAGTAGAAGTGCTGAGTAGTCTCTGAGAAGAATGACGATGTCATGAGAACCTGAAAGCCACTGCATTATGGAGAGCTGTATTTCCTATTCCTGGCTGTTACAAAAATTTCACAGGAAAAGGGAACAACCAGAATTCTGGTAGCATTAGTTCCAGTTGAGAGGAGCTCACTATAAGAAGAAAGCGGACCTGAGTAAAATGGAAAAAAAAAAAAAAGATAAAATTTTAGATTCTGGAAGTACTGGCTTCTGAGTACTTCAGCTAGGTCCATGTCTCCGGATTATTTTAAGTTAAATAGAGCTTTCTAAAGAAGAATGCTGTTGCAATAGCAACGATTTTAATGTTTATTACTTTTTTCCTCTTTTTTTTATTGATTTTTATTGAGCTCTACATTTTTCTCTGCTCACCTCCCAGCATCTCTCCTGGCCTTCAACCCTCCCCCAAGGTCCCTATACTCCCAGTTTACTCAGGAGACCTTGTTTTTATTCTACTTCACATGTAGATTAGATCTATGTATGTCTCTCTTAGGGTCCTCATTGTTGTTTAAGTTCTCTGCGATTGTGAATTGTAGGCTGGTTTTCTTTGTGTTATGTTAAAAACCACTTATGAGTGAGTGCATGTGATGATTGTCTTTCTGGGTCTGGGTTACCTCACTCAAAATGATGCTTTCTAGCTCCATCCATTTTCCTGCAAGATTCAAGATGTTATTTTTTTCTGCTGTGTGGTACTCCTCTGTGTCTATCTGTCTGACTCTCTGTTACTCTACCTGTCTCTCTCTTTTTGAGTTAGAGTATAAATTTGACCAATATTACCATTAATTTCAATAGGATGAATAAAATAGGAGTTATCTTTATTATCCGAAAACTATCACTTTTTCTAACTCTTGAATTTTCATACTCAATGTGACTTTTTTAAACACTTATTTATTTAGGTTGTGGAGAGCAAAGGATAATTTGCAAGAGTCATTTCCACCTTTCATTTGTGCCTCTAGTGGTCATATCCAGATCAGTAGTCTCAAATCATATGCCCTCACCTTCTGAGCTATATCAGGACCTCACTTATTATTTTTAATATAGCATCATTCTTATTTAAAATAATATCAGGTATTAGGTACCAATTGATTAGTACAATAAGAGGTCACAGTTATCAATAGCAATGTTAGCAAAGAAAAAAAGACAAATGGCTGTTTATATGAGATCATTTGAAGTATAATAAATTTCTGATGACAATATAGAAAACTCAAAAGTACAGGATACATGCTCACAAAACATAGGTGAACCCTGGGGTCCTATTTCCATAGAATAGCTTTCTAGTAAAACAAATTCAAATTTTATGTTATTGATTTAATATCTAAACTGTGTTCATGTTTAAAAATATAAAAAAATACAAACTTCAAGCTCTATAAAACCACATAATGTAATCCATTACACAAATATCACTAGGTCTTAGAAACAGGAAGCCTAAAAACCACAATAGAAATTTACTAGGTTAAGAGATTTGAGTGGAAAGACAGAATGTTCTCAAGAAGGCTCATGATCTGCCCCACAAGCCTGGAAAAGAGAGTGAGAAAAAGGCCAAGAATCTCCAGAGCCACAACCTGAGTAGCCTCCGATTTTAGGGCTGTGGCGCTAAGAGGCCATTATGTTGCATAGGTGGTCTCTGGAATAAATTTTAATTAAATTGGGTCATAAAAAACCACTGGCCTTTATGGTGAGAAAATGCTCATAAAATTTTTGTGTGACTGCCAGGTAACGTTTGCGTTGGTGTCCATGAGGGGTTTTGGTCTCGCAGTTTTCAGCTGTACAGAAGTTATGACTAAAAAAATAGAGGCAATCTCCCTTTCCTTCGTGTGATTTGAGTCAACATTGTTTCACCACAGGTCCCAAAGTTACAGCGGTGATCCAACTAATATCGATATTAGTGATGAAGTTGTAAGGTAACAGACAAAACATTATGTGTCTTCTTCCCTGAAATGAAGGATGTTGATATTTTATTGCTGATTATGGAATTTCTATACCATGACTGACAATTTAAAAATGAAATTTATCTTAATATTTTCTCTACAAAATTGATTGACCTCAGGAAATATGTATATTTTATCTGTCCATTAAAGTACTTCTGACTTTTCCTAGTCAAATATAAACTGTACTTGTACAGTCAAATCATTATTTTCTGAAATAGAAGTACATATCTATATATTTCTGGAAGCCTCACACATAGCCAAAGCCCAACTAACCTTGTACCATTGTCATCTCCCTGACCTCACGTGCATCTCATTTTCCAGTCAGTTGGACATCTTCGCTAGTCTACATGTGTTTTATCAAGCTCTATTATTTTCATACAAATTAACTTCTACAGAATGATCTTTTCAATTGTTCATCTTATGTATACTATTCACCCTGTGAAAGAAAGGTTCACTTTTTAAATTCAGATAAAAATAATTTTAAGATCCTGCTTATTTGAAATGTAAATTTGAGGAAATAATTTAATATGTTTTAGCATTAGCATCTTCCTTAATACAATGGTGGTGAAACTTCCAAGCTTGAGATGATTGATAAAGTATTTAGTACATGAGGCTGTCCTCAACCTGTTACATCTTCAAGTACTGTGTGCTCATAAAATATTTGATTTTCATTTGCTTTCATTCATAAAAATGGCAGGTCTTTTATAATAGCTTCCTTATTTAGTCCTACATATTTAGATATATGCCCTAGTATTTTGAAATATGCTTAGCATAGTCTACAAATGTTTATACCTGAAATTTTAATATTATGCAATCATCATTCAATTTTTTTTGTTGCATTATTTTCATTAATATAGTAAATTTACTATTATTAATAATGATTAAATAATATCCTAACCTTGATTTCACTCTATATGTGATTTAACACACTAATTAAATCAACGTGATCTTATACTTGTTCTTCCGTTTTTATTTGTCTTGAGGTGGTATGAACTTGGGAGGACAATGTTGTAGTGACATTGGGAGATGTTTGATTAATTCTTCCCTCCTTTTTTAGGTCCTTTTGGTATCATCTACACTTAAATGTGGCTAGGTGTTGAATTCCTACTAAAGCACTCTGAGATGAACAGTGTCATTCTTAGACCTGGTTCAAAAACCCTGACCATTTCCCTCTATCCTGTCACGGATAAGGATGAAATTTAAAGCCATGTATCAGAGATGAGAGTGGGGCCAGGTTAGGTGCTTAAGACACTATTTTGAATAAGGACACTAATCCGAGGTAATTCTGTTGTAACTAAGAAACAAGCCAATATATGGCATGCCTGGAGATTGAGAATGGCCACAGCCCCAAGATCTTTTTCATGAATAATCTGATCTCTCCTGGAGCTACAAATCTCTTCCACTGAAGAGTTGAAATACCTATAGACCACAGCAACTTCACTAATGCATTTCTTACAGCACTGAAATTTGAATTTTATATAGCATTCATGGATCACGAAGGAATATTGATCCTATGATTTTATTTCATTTTTATACATATGTGGTGTGGGGGTGTGCATGAGTGTTCATGTGTGTGGGTATATGTGTGAATGATGGGTCAAATATGCATTGCACACAGAGTTTTGTATGTGTGTGTGTCTGTGTGTGTGTGTGAATGTAGAGCCCTCAGCTTGATGTTGGGTGTCTTTCTCAAATGTTCTCCACCTTATTTTGAAACAAGACCATAAACTGAACCTGCAGTGAAGCCTTCTGCTAGTCTGACTTCCAGCTTGCCCAGGAATACCCTGTCTCTGCCTCACATGCAATGGGGTTGACAGGCAGGTTGCCAGGCCATTCATGCTTTTTCTTGTGTTATAGTATTCTAATGTCTGGTTTCCACATGTGAATGTGAAGTGTTTTAGCCACTAAGCCATTTCCTGGCCGTATTCCAAGTTTTTAAAAGTTAACAGTTATGCAAAATCCAGTGATAGTTTGGGTTTGTAATGTGCTCATCCACATTGACCACTAAAACTTAATTGTTCCTGAATTACTAAAATTCCACTTAACTTACAAATATGAGAGTTATCATTTATTCATGGTTCTATTCTCAAAGCTAATACATACATACTAGGAGTCGATAATGATATGATGAACAAATAATTGTGAAGATGGAATTAACTTGCTTTTTTACATTGTTGAAGGGATAAAGAGTCAGTATGATGGCAAATGAAATGTCATGAATCCCAGTGTTCATCATTGCTATGTGGAAAAATGATTAGATAAAAATCAATTTATACACAGATCCACATACTCATAGGCACACACACACACAGATACACCCATACCCCACATTTGTAAATAACAAAAAGTTACTTAATTTTTGACCTAATTACAGAAAAAATGAGATTGAAAATAAAATGAGACAGAATGCTTTATTAATCTATATGAAAGATATATCACTAAATTGTAGTTTTTAAAAAGTGAGAATGGAATATAGAAATACCATAACAAATTCACTGACTGCATTGAAAGCCTTTTAATAGAATGTGTTAAATAAAGGTAGACAGAGTCAATAGCTGCATTCTTTACTTGATGTTTTGGAACACACCTGTAATTTCAGACTTCGTTACTGATAAGCAGAAGGATCAAGAATTCAAGGCCAGCCTGTATTTTTCAGTGAAACTTCATCTTTAAAGTAAAAGGATTGCTTGCTTTCCATATATCCTCACTCTTCTGACTCAGCACTAATCAAGATTGTGAAACATTCATTATTTGTTTGGATATTTATTTAATGCATTTCCCAATTAGATATTAAACCATGCGGTGGCAAGGACCATGCCTACTTTACTGCAGTCCTCTCAGCAATTAACCCAGTTCTGGGCATATATCAGACACCCAATATATATTTGGGAAGTGACTAAATAAATTATAAATACTATTCTATTTAATTAAATGGAGGAGACTGTTGGAAGAATAATTATTATGAATCGCATGAAAATTTTATTAAAGCCAAATATACTTTACTTGGCATGATACCAAGCAGCTACAAAATAGAAACATGGAAATAGTTTCCACATTGAGAAATAAAATTACCAAAATTCAAATAAATAAAAACATAATTGTCTTCCTAAACAAAATAGTACTGACATATACATGAATATGTACATACATATATAAATATACATACATACTTCTTGTATGTATATGTATATATGTATGCATAAAGAGATAGATAGATAGATAGATAGATAGATAGATAGATAGATAGATAGATAGATAGATAGATAAAAAGATGATGGATATATGGATTAGATATGGATGTATAGTGTGTGCTAGGTAATTTCTCCATCATTGAAAATTCTAGCCAGATACCGGCATATTTCTAGTGGGAAGTATGTAATACTTTGTGAGATACAAATACAATCACATACTTGAGATTATATACACAAGGAAGGAAAATAACTGTGGTAAAATAAGCTCAAGACATTTTGAAGCCTCCTAACAGACATCCTGGTTACATGCAAGTTTGCTTGGAAAGTTAAGCTTGCCAAGTCAATAGAAAACATCAGGAGTAATTTGGAAGTCTGAGTCACATAAGCAGGCTAGCAAAGAATGCCATTTGTAATCATCTTCGGTCAGTTTATGAGCCTGGAACTCTATCAAACATCTAGTTATTCCCAGAGCTTAATTCAGGTACATATAGTTCCAAACTCATAAGATTTTGGTGTCATAGAATCATAACAGAAAATGTAAACCCTGCCACAAAACAGAGCATAGTGTTTCAGACATACATCTCCCTTCTAAGGGTCTATCTGGGTTCCCAGAAAGGTAGTAGGAACAATTCTCAGATATATAGCCCACCTAGGTAAAGCACTTTCAAATGTACTTCATTTATTTACGTTAGGCAATTTTTGGCTCAAAATCATGCAAAATTACTGTCTCCAGTTTCACTCTGCTCTTTTGAAAGAGTCCAGATTTTGTGCTAAGAGTTTAAAGCCACAGCAAAGAGCTAGGCCAAGAGGGAAACCTTTTGAAGAATTCTCACAGCTGTGAAAACACAGGCCTCAGGCTGTGTGTAGAGTTACTTCAAACAGCTGCTTCAGGTGACTAAACACCTTGAGTCTCATTCATCAAGTGTTGTTTATACTGGCTGACAGACCAGACTTGGAGAATTAACTCAGAAAAAAAAAGATGTGCTACAAACTAAGTATGGGAAAGGAAGCTAGGTCTTCAGATGTGTAGCAGGAAAAAGAAGTAAGTTGACCAATTTTAAAAGAAAACAAGATTAATTTTGTTTTATGTTACCATTTCTGTTGATACATATTGCATCTTTTTAATGAAATTTAAAAGGCGCTGATGTCCCACCAAGCAGGGAAATATCTCAACCATATGGTCATAAACATTTAGTTAATTAATATTATGAGTACATAACTTAAATCATAGGTATACCAAATACAATGTGAGTGACAGTTTTTAAGGAAAACAAGGTTTTATTCTTGCCTAGGTCACTGTATCGCTGAAAGCTCTTGTTTGATGAAGGCTGACAGGGTTCATCACTCATCATTAAAAATGTCTTTCATGTATTCTACTCACAAAGGTGGTATGATAAAACATTGTAAGCCATGTAACTATTTGCATGGATCAAAAGAAGAATGAAATAAAATAACACGGGTCAGTGCCAGGCAAAGTATTCCCAGTTAAATAGGCTTTAAATATTGAAAGAGAGCTTTAATATTTCCTTTTAATCAAGAAATAAGTCACTTGATAATTTTTTTTCTTCATAACGTCAAGGTGGTTGCTAAAAAACTTTTTTTCACAGTTCCAGCTCATCATCAGTAAGCATCAAAATCCACCCTGCCCTCTCCTCTGTCAGTGGAGATATCGGTTGTCAAGTCCACTAGCAAGTAGTTTATCATTTACATGATGGCAAGTTTCAAAAGGAAAATGTCTTTTCTGCTCCTCTAACCTCCTTCCATCTCTCATACAAGTTCATGGATGAGAGTAAGGGTTCTGTTTTCTGATCGCTTTCCTTGTCTTCTCATTGGTTACTCTATGGCACTTCTCAAAGTGGACCTTGACTTAAGTTCACTGATGACAGTAAAGGGTTCTCTTTTCTATTGGCTCTCCAGGTCTTTTTAACAGGGACTTTCTGGAGCTTCTCAAAGTGGACCTTGACTTGGAGCTCTTGAAGGGAACTTGCAGCTTCCTTTTTCTTTCGAGACCTGAGAGTTGACATCTCCAACAATCTTCTCGTGTTGAAAAACGCTTGAGGAAGCAGAGTCAGTCCTTGAATAAACAAGACCTGCATTAAAGTTCTGAAGGATATTGGTGAAGACTAACTTTTTCTACTTAACCTTAAAGGCTACTTAAAAGTATATATATATTTGAAAATGGGAACATATTTTCCCCAAGAATTAAAAGAAAAAGCTATTGAAAACCAGGCTAGAGTCAATATAATGTTTTATATTTTAGAATATAGAACGAAGTATCAAAATATATATTATTAATATATAGAAAAACACATTCAGGTCTTAATCCAAAAGTAACTAGAGATGACCGTCCAACACAAAGAGAAATGGATTCACTATGAAAGTGAGAAGTGACATGGTAGTGACAGTAGAGGGGCTAAAAGCTAAATACTTGCAAATTCAGAAAGCAGTAATAAAGTTAAGATGCAACATTCATGAGTAAAAATGAAAGAAGCAACTAAGTCAGAAAGAAATGTGGCAAAAAGCATAGGCAAAAATGTAAAGAAAGGGTACATTATATATTTGTGTTCATACGTATGCAAGCGTGCTTGTGTGGGTGGAGGCCACAAGACAGTCTTGGGAGCCACTTAATTTTTGAGAAAAGGTCTCTCATTGACTCTGAATTTCCAGATTACTTAGTTGGAATAGTCCATACGTTCAAGAGCATCCCATGCCCCAGCTTTACTGGCACTAGAATTACAAACTGCTATTTTAATACAACTCTGAAGATCAAATCCAGGCCCTGAGGATTGCATTCTCAGCACAGTATTGACCTCTCTCCTCACCCACAGAGGGATACTTCTCCAAAATCTATTGATTTAAAGTTTAGAATCTTATGCTGTAAACCCTTTTAAAGACGGAGACAGGGAAGCACAGATAGGTTTAATTCATTTCTTTTAGTAATATCAGTTTATAGATGGTAGTGATGTGAAAATAATTTCTCTCACCGCAGTTTGCTGCAACTATGGTCCTGACCATTTAAGTAGTGCTTGCAAGAAAAAAAAATGAATAGTTAGAAACATTAGCTAGTTACAACTGTGTTTGGAAGAAAATGAGAAATCATGTGATTTAAGAGAACATTCCCTGGAGAAGGAATTGTAGTGAGATGAAAATTTGAGCATGCAATAAATGAGGCAGAGTGAGAGGCAGAGATGCTGGATAAAGAAAATTTAACTATGCAAAGTTTATTATTGGTTTCCATTCAATCTCATCTGCCATATTTAATATACCAGATCAAGTAGGATATTTTTGAGGCTGAGGCTAGGGGATCTCAAGTTCAAAAGCTTGTATTAGCTGTAGAGTTGGCTTGAGGCCAACCAGGGTATTTGAAAGCAAAAAGCAAAAAAAAAAAAAAAAAAGAAAAGAAAAGGAAAGGAGAGAGAGAATGAAAGAGAGAAGAAAAAGGAAGAAAAAAAGAAAAAAAAAGAGTGGAGCTATGGCTCTGCAATCTTGTGCTTGCTTGGCATATATGAGGCCCTAGGCTCAATTTTCGTATGCAAAGTAAGTGCATGAATAAATGGAGAATAGAAGGAAGAGAGACAAAAAAAATCATTCCATCTAAATTCTGAAGTAATTACTACTTATGGATTAGTATGCGATGTACTAAGTTAATAAAGCACTATATAGTATATCTTAATATATTAAAAGATGTTTTCAAAATTAGCAAAGAGAATTTAGCAACATTAGAAGAGTCTTAAAAAGTTGAGGCAATGAAATAATTCTCCCAGTCTTTGTAAGGTGAAAGAGTATTCCTGGAACTAAACACATTGATATTTACCTCTGCCCTAACTTGTGAGAAAAAGGCACATCTTTTTCCAAGCAACACAGAAATACAACTAAATGTAAACAGAAAACAATATGAAGGTAAGAAAAACCAAGATTATCTTTCATGAATTTTGACTTCAGGGGCAACACATTGGCTGTAAGGCATGGTTGATAAGCAGTCAATCCTATCAGTTAGGAAGAGGCTGCTTGATTAGGGAAAGGCAAGAAACAAGCACAATGGTCACAACACCACATCATATAAATTAAGTATCATTACAACCTGCTAATGAATACTGAATAATACTGCTGCATATGAAAGGGGTCAGTCCAGGAAGAGTTATCTTGTGTTCTCACTTCTTCCATCCTGCTTCTCTGAATTTCTATGTTAGCAGTATCAGTGGGATCACACACATGAGACTCCTTTTGCCAGAGAGTAGAAAAGGAAAATTAAGCTAGAAATATGCTATACTATGACTTATTTGTCTAAAATGTTGGTTGATATAACTTCTCTTCTATAAAAGTGAGAATTTTTTTTGTCAAAGTAAAAACAAATGTGACCTGGAAGAGGAGAGTATTTAGAAATACTTCAAAAGCTGTGTCCATAAAGAATCTGCACAGAAATGTCACCACTGGGATGTAATCTCATTTCATTTCAACCAACATGTTCTTTTTGCCCTCCTACTCTGGATGTTCTCCCAAGAGCATTTGAAGCTTAATGCTCTCCTCCTTTCTTACTTAATTACCTGCTTTTCTGGGAGAGCTACTACTCAGAAAGAGAATTCATCATCTGGGATGGTCTTCTATTCAGCAGCCATGCGTATTTTCAGTTTCATTAGTATTTATCAAACATCAGATGAACATCAAAGAACAGATTTCTATAGGGGTAGGAAGGGTCTCGTCCACCAACAGAGTACACCGACATGAACCTATGAAGAATCTGACTAAAGTGTATGTAGACTTTTACTTATATTGTGGCAATATTCCTTTTCTCTCATTTTTCTCCATCTTTCTCTTCTACCTGTGACCTTAAGAATACCTTAAGAATGTCACCATGTAAAACATCGGCCCTGCAGTGTCTGACTTGCAAGCAGATTAGCAGCCAGTAGCTGGCATGTGCTTCTGATTATGCTAATGAATTAGAGGTCAAGCCCTTTGACTCTTCAGTTAAAGCAATCTGAATCCATTTAAAGGTAAAATTAAACTAAAAGGAGTTTTGGTTACCTTATAATCTCGCCAAAAATAGCTCATTTAATATGTAGTGAAGTCTGGCATAAATGAAGGTTTCTTCTTTGATCTCTGTACAACAAAGCTAGAAAACATCATTTTCCTACTTCTAAGAGTGATAATAAAATATATATTTTACTCACTGAAGCAAATGCAATTACTCATATTTTCCACTTAATGCATGGGACAAATTCCATCACAACTTCACAAGGTGAAAATGGTCAAATGCGGCCAAACTTGGCTGCAACTTTCAGTCTGCTCCTTTGAAAGCTCAGAGAGACAGCTGCCTGGCTTGCTAGTCACATCTTGTTAACACGTATCAATAGTGTGGGGGGAGTGCTGATCCCTAGTGTGCATTGCAGGCTGGCTCTCCTCAGCCATCACAAAATCAACACTTTGGGGCTAGTGTGGGTTCCTGACTCAGTGGAAACAGCCTCTATGTCATGACATTCTGTTTAACATAACTGATAAAACGATTCTTTTACAGCGACGCCATTTCTCTGATATTTATGCAGCGAGTGAACGATTATCAAAGCCAAGCTCACAGATCCAAACTTGTGAAATTACAGAAGGAAAAATAAGGAGAAATATCCTAAATTTTGTCATGGTCATGAAGGTTTACATCAAAGATAAGGGTCAAGCTGGTTTGTAGAACTGATTCGGGAAAGTATTGTTCCAAAGGAGAGAAATAAGGTGCGGTACCAAAATAATTTCCTATCTTTTAATGATACCACTGTCTCAAAAAACATAAGGCAGATTAATTTTAGCAATCACAAGAATGTTGTTGAAATGTTATGTGACTAAATATTTTTCGAGTGGATTTCTAGGGTAATTATATTAGTCAAAGTTTGTTAAACACTGTGGCTGTCTATGTACTTCACGTATCTGAACCACTCATTGCCTTACCTGATGGGAAAATTATGATTATTACTCCCATTTTATAATGAGAATGCTGACGTGGAGTGGTTGAGTAAATTATTCCACAGCATGTAATTGGAATGGTGCAGGCTGTGATTTAAACCAAACCACACCCAACAGATTCAGCATTCTTAACTGTGGGAGCAAATTTGGCTTCTGAATATGAGTGTCCCAACCAATTTTCTTACTTATAGTTTACTGCCGAAATGGGGAGGAAAGGAAGGAACTGTGAAGGGATGTGAGGGTCTTGCCTGACACGGCTCAGTTTGGGCAGAATGTAGGTCTGAAACAAGTAGCTGAAGTTAGGCATAATTCATTTGAAAGCAGGACTTCTGTTGCCTGAAGAATAGGGGCAGTTACAGAAACGTGAACAGTCAGGCCTGTCCAGAATGTATTTAACCACATGAAACTTATGAAAACCATTTGTGGATGTTTTGTAGTGGGTCTGCTCAGCTATAACTATGTTTCCCAGAATTCATTTTCCTTCAAGTACCTGACATCAGAGTAGGCCATGGGGAAAAAATAATCATATGCCATTTGAAAGTTAAAAGCAGAGGAGCAGGTAGTTTGGGGTGTAAGTCATTTTAGAAAAGACACACTTTACATCTGTGCAATGGCTGATGCTGACGTTCGTCTCATTGGTGCTGGCAGCAGTCAGGTGGAGCGGAGCTCTTCTTCAGAGGCTTTGATCATGCCTAGCTACAGAAGGTGTTAAGTTAAATATATCATCGATACTGAGGGCATCAAGGAGAGATGCAGCTTGGGTTTCTCTCAGGCAGTCCTGTTATTCTCAAGGCGTCCCTATTGTGCATTTAGATACAGTTATGTCCCTGCTGTCTTTAGTCCCATATTTGAATGCAGCTATGACAGACTTAGCAAGAGAGTTGAGGAGAGTTGTGACAATCCGAGTTCCTTTCATAGCTTTCTTGTTTGTTCTCACTCACAGTGGGTATCCTTTTCTGAAGCTGTTGGTGTACTTTTCGTGGTGCTATCTGAATTGCTTGAGGAAAACGTCTAGAATTTGGGACTACAGATGTCATAAGGTGAAGATGTCATGAAGACAAAGGTAAGAAAACCTGAACCAAAAGTGGAGGATGGGGTAAGTGACACAGAGAATTCAATAAAATATGGTGCAGGAAACTGATAAGGGGGCTTAAATATACACAATTTCATTATGGTGACGTGGACTTTCTAAGATGGATATTATCTTGTTCACAAGAAAACAGAAATAAGTATGAATAGCATTACTTAGTGTTTTGAACAAGACTGGTGGACTTCATTAACCTCTTTGTGGGTGTACCTGCACATTAAATAACAGCAACAAGAAATTGAATTTGATGGCTTACGATGAGCTAAATTCCATCTGCAGAGACCCTCAGGACAAATTAATTTTTATCTAAAACCACCTACCCACAAGCAATGAATAGACTCTGCCTACGGCAGTTGTGTACACCCTGGCTGCCAGAACTTAACTATATTTGATTACTGACTGCTTATAAGGAAGAAAAACTTCAGAGTGCTAAGAAACTTAATTACATAAGCATCTTTAACTCTTACAGGAAACAGCAAACTTAAACCTGGCTAGCTTATCCATATAGATTGATTCATATTTGTGCTCAGAAAGGTAAGAATTTAGAAACAATAAAGGGATGGAAAATGAGTGGGATGATAAAATAAAGTCAGAACAAAGAAATTGCTTCAGTGATATGATGAAAATGGAAAAAAAAGTTATTCTATAATGTGGCAATGTGCAGAAAGAGAGCCAGGGTGGCTTACTTCATCAATCTATAAGAAAACCAACTTCCAATAGTAATCATTTGAAAGCACTGGAGTTAATCTGTCATATCACCTGCGTGTGATAAATGATTTTCTGTTTATTTATTGGGCTGAATGTACTTGGAAAAGATTTTATAACTAAACAGGAAAGTTCAGTTTAGAAATATTTTAAACCAGGGGGCTAGAGAGATGGCTCAGTGGTTAAGAGCATTGTCTGCTCTTCCAAAGGTCCTGAGTTCGATTCCCAGCAACCATATGGTGGCTCACAACCATCTGTAATGGGGTCTGGTGCCCTCTTCTGGTCTGCAGGCATACACACAGATGGAATATTGTATACATAATAAATAAATATTTTAAAAAAAAGAAATATTTTAAACTAATGCAATTAATGATACGGATTCAGATTATAGATCCTAAACAAACAAATACACATGTATACACACAGCACACATAAATATGTTTGTATAATATCTATATGATATAATATACATCATACACTATCATTGATATTAATAGAAAGAGCCGAGGTAGACAAAAAAAGTGGAAGGCATTCTAGGAGAGTGAGTTTGCCTTTGAGTCTTTGTTGCCAGGGCAAACCAGAAGAATATATGAGCTGGTTTCCTCCGCTCATTTTGTAATAGTGTTTTTCAGACCTTAGCTCCTTCCTCCCTTTTCTACTACAAAGTGAGCATATGGCACCACCGTCTCACACAAAGAAAAGAAAACACAGTAGTAAATTATCTTACATACACCTGAACATAGCATTTCCAGAGTCAAACTTTTCCTAGCTTTTTCTTTCCATGTCATTCTAGATTTAGTTTGTCACTTAAAAGTTTACTTTGGCTGTGATTGAAAATGAATTTGTTCTTCAAAGAAACACAACAATGGAAGTACAAAGGGGAAGCCTCTGTCTGCTCCCTGGGAGTTCTGAAAGTAGTAATTATAAAATGATAGGATTCTTAATGAAAACGTTGCTCGGAAAGGTTGGGGTTGGTAGCAGCACCACTGATGAGAGATGAAATAAGTCACAGAGTAGCCACAACCATAAATACAACTAGATGATGCAATTTTAAATCCACTGAGACTTATTATATAAATGAGCATGCATTGAATTTTCTAAAAAAAAAAAGGCACTTTTAAAAAATAGCCTTTAGACATAGTATTATTAAAAATAGATTTAATGGGAGACTTGTGAAATAATATAGCCTAAGAAAATTGACACACACATGCATTGACTCAGATGCAAGTAATTATTCTTAGTATCTTTGATTCTTTCCAATCCTACTATGAGGTCTGCACTAAACACACTGATCTGATCTCAGTTCTTTTTCAATTGTTAATATGACCCTTGGAAAAACACACAATAACCCATCTTACCCATATTTCATGTAAACACCCTCGCTATCAGTAGAGAAGCAACATGCCAAGAACAGAATAAATAAAATGTCTTGTGTGCTATTTTAAGATTAATTAGAGAATAGATATCATGTTTTGCCAAAGAGTATGGCCTGAGAATCTTTCTCTACTTGCAGTTTCTATAATACCTCAGGTATGACAAACTTCAGAAGAGGTTGGGGTCTTGTAAGATAACTTGTTACAGAATCCTTCAGCTTTATGTAATATTCATTATAAATACCAGCCGCAGCTCTCCCTCCCTCCCCTTCTCCTGCCACCCACTTAACTCATCCCACATTTATCCATCCTCAGAGAGGGTAATGTCTCTCTTGGGGAATCGGCAATGTCAGCCATACCAAATTAACATCCGTTTTATCTCTTTACACTTACCAATCATGCCTCTCATGATTCTTCTGTCCTTGAAAAATTTGTTTGTCTGTTGTTTTTCTGCTTCTTTTCCTTCTGTCAGGAATCCAGGGCCAGGCAGCATCATAACAGCTATGGCACTAACCTATATTCCCCACCTTAAACCAATTTTATAAATTTTAAATTGCAAGTAATTAATTATATATTGGAGGCAATTCGATTTCATTTACTATATTTCTTGCCATGTAAATACTTTTATCACAAAAGGTGTTAGATATAATCTTATTAAATCTTTTTTTTTTTTTTTTTTTTTTTTGGTTTTTCGAGACAGGGTTTCTCTGTGGTTTTGGAGCCTGTCCTAGAACTAGCTCTTGTAGACCAGGCTGGTCTCGAACTCACAGAGATCCGCCTGCCTCTGCCTCCCAAGTGCTGGGATTAAAGGCGTGCTCCAGCACCGCCCGGCTAATCTTATTAAATCTAATTTCTTCTTTAGAAATAAGATTATTCTTTCTAGGGAAATTTTAGTGTCTTAGGTATGTGGTCCTTTCAGAACTCTTCCAAATTCCATGATTGAGAAGTTGGTCCCAGGATCGTGAGCATGAATTCTTCATCCTGACGCCTAATAATTTGACACAAACCAGTCTCAGTACCCCCATATTCTTTACAAGGAAGATACTTACTCTAAATCAATCCTCTAAGCTGTTTTAAGAAGAAAGACAACATTTCCCATATATCACAATAAAATTCACAGTGTGTCTCAATACTTTTGACTGTCCATTAATTTATCTCTAACATACTTTTAGTCAAAAGAACGCTCCTCACAAGTTGGATTTTCTCAATCAGGTTGTGCCTCAATTGTACTCAATTGTCAGGAGTAGATAAGGTTTTCCAAAACAAAGTTTGAAATGTAAAGCCAGGAAACTTTTCTACTGCTTCCTTACCTTCTATAAGGTTAATAATTTCTATTAGCTACAAAACAAAGAAAAATACCATGCCTTGTGGAGTAGTGTAAAGGGCTTATGAACTGATAAAAAGAGACTTTTTTAAAATGATACATGCATGCTTCTGCTATCTAAACCACCATTCATGCATACATGTAAATTAAACCCTACTATGTAACAAACAAGATCTGTAATTCTAACTTGTGTTGTGAGTATTAAACTAAAGCTTCCCTCACTGATATTGCTCAAGTAATTGAAAAACATTGTGCTTGCAAAACTATCAATCCTTCAGAAATTATTTTCTAGACTTGTGAATTTACCCATAAAATAGCATTCTAAAGGAAGGGATGCTATAATCTCCCACTGAATGATTATAGTACTGACAGAAAGATTCTAATGGAGACTTTCTGGTGTGAATTATGTACAGAGGGTAAGACTGATGAACTTGCCATAGAGATGTCTTTGAGTTACAAGCCTTTAAACAAGTACAGATTCTCATCTGTACTCTTGATAGCATCAAGACCTATACAATGCTCACGATTCATGCATTATGAGTGTGTTTGTGTGTGTGTCTTTACTATGGGAAAAGTTCTCACTACTGCTATCTTTAGAATGTGTTATTATGTAATTGATATTTCATTAAATTAAAACTCAGGATATGATTTACAAATTATGCTTACTAATTATTAATTTTAAGTAAGGCTTAATTTTGTTGTCAGAATCACATATTTTGTTTAGAAATATGAAATAACCTATTGAATTTTTACAGATTTATTTTATTATAAAATAAAGCAAAATTAAAATATTTTTGTATATGCATGTTTTGTCTGGATATTTTTAGGCTAAGATTTAGAGTTACAGATCTTACCAATTACACATTAGGCATGTAGTTGAGATATGTACATGAAGGAAGGTTTAGAAACACATATACATGTATTTCTCTTCATCATTTATCATCATTTTTTTTTATTTTTTGTTGCACTTTTCAGACTGGGTTTCACTATATGGTCTAGACTAGCCTTAAATTTGCCATGTAGTTCATACTCATTTCAAAATTGTGATCCTCCTGTCTCAGACTCCCAAGTGATAACAGTACTTATCCAGAATTTTTGACTCTTATAATCTTTCTGCTTCCTTTTCTGCAGCTACCCCTGATTTTTGGTTTTAAAATCTGTGTTGCATATGTATGAATTGACACTGACTAAGCCCTGTGTTTTGAGCATTCCTCCATCTCTGCCCAGGAGCCATAGACTATCTTATAGAAATCCTCATGCAAACTAAGACACACCTCCCTCAGAGTTGTGGGTCCATGGGGGGTCTAAGAAATCCCCAAAGCAATATAGGCTATTGCCATTACTTTCACTTAGCTCTTTTAAACTGAAGTTAATACACTATTGCCAGAGATATTAAACACGTCTGTCATAGGATTTGTGGGATCAGCCTAATTATAACTTGGAAGCCTCTTCCATGTGGATTGGTGACAGGAAGTCTATTCAAGTTGTCAAGACAAAATATTTATCAACTGTCCTACCCAGCTATCAAGTTCCAAATCACAAAATGACCATTGTTTCAAGATAGCTCCAAGCATTTCACAACAACACTTATATTTTGAGCATGATCAATACCTCTAACAGGTTTGAAGGTCACCCCTGCTAGTGGATACTCACAGTTTGTACTTTAAACCTAGGCAAGGACCTGTAGCTGGTGAGGTCATAGACTCTAGAGAAGAATGTACTTCTTCCTAAATTAAAACAGCCTCTTACTCTTCAAAATATTTTTCCTTATGCCATAGGTAAGTCCACTTCTTACCTCTCATCAAAGGAGGATCATTTTTCAGCACATCTTTATTTTCTTCTTTCTTCTACTTCACATATTCCAACCTATTTTCTCTTTTAAATGTTCTTTCTTCCTAAACATAATTTATAATCTAATTCCTCAATGTTCAGAGAAGAAACATGCTTATTATTTTTGTGTTCCACTCTCTTTCTTTTTTTCTTGCTTTTGTTTTGTCTTGTTTTGCTTTTGGTTTTGGTTTTGTGCTTTTTGAAACAGGATTTCTCTGTAGATTTGGAGCCTGTACTGGAATTAGCCCTTGTAGAGCAGACTGGCCTTGAACTCACAGAGATCCACCTGCCTCTGCCTACCAAGTGCTGGGGTTAAAGGCATACCGCCACCACTTGGCTTTTGTGTTTTACTCTTATGAATTTCAAAATTTGTTGCTAAATATTCTGATATAAGCATAACTCATTGTTCTTTTAAAATATGCTTTATGCTTTATGTTTGCAAACAGTATGTATGCAAGTGTGTATATATTCAAATTAAAGAGTATTGTATTTGATTTGGTTTTCCTGTTGTATGTAGAAAATGACATTGTCAATATTATATATTGAAAAATCTAATAATAATTTGTTATGATAACAATTGCTTTTAATTATTAGAAAGTAAGTTCTAGGGGAAGCATTTCTTAAAGACACATATATGACAATAAGGCATGTACATTTGTCTTAAAATAAGCGTTCAACATTCTCCCAGACTTTTCTCACCATTATCTCCATCTGTAATAATAAAACATATCTTCTGATTGCAGCTATTTCTGTTATCTCAAGTCTGAATCTAATTTATTTGCTACTCAACTTTGCTTTTCCTCTGTTATAAGATTTGTTTTTCCTGTAATGTAATACAAAGCTTTTGTTTAAAAAGTACAAACCATTTTTTCCCCCTAAAGACATGGTATTTTAAATTAAAAAGACAAATAAATTCAAAATAGCCTGGCATTGTTTTTGCTATAGAGCATCAAACAAACTGTGTTTTTATAATCCAATAATTTTTACATAAATATGTTTTGGGCTACATGCATTGGGGAAATAATAATAATAATCTACTTTCCAATAAGAAAAAAATCTCAAAAATGTTTGCTTATAATAATTTTGAAATTCTTGTGTACAAAAAGCAAAGGATTTCTTAGAAAGATTGTCATAGTCTCCGCCTTCATTGTATTAACAAGGCTGTGAAATATGACATTCTTTCCTTGACACAGGCATTAAAATTTAAAAGCTAATTTAGAAACCAGAAAACCATCAGGTGGGTTGTTCTGAAAGCCTGTTCCCTGTGCACTGTCGTTTACTGAGACATTTCTGAGAGGAAACATGTTTAATTTGTCATATCACAGAACATGCTAATGCCACATGCATGGTAGTAGTTCACTTGATTTCCTCACATATGTGCTGCCAAGCAGGCAATTTCTCAACTCCAGTTTCTTCTACAGTAGTCTCGTTGATCTGTTTCGACTTACCATGCAAGCCAAACTGCTCCCTAAATCCTCTGGTGCAATGATCACTATACAACAGATAGACTATGCTGTGAAATTTGAATATTGTGGCTGTTAGAACACATATTTTTTTAAAAAAATATTTAAAATGTTTGATAAAGCTGGTTCTAAAACTGTTTTTAAATAAAAGCATTTAAAAGTGCAAATTCTACTCTTTTACCCTAGTGTTGGCAGATGGGGGGAGATGGTTATAGTTAGTAGGATATTCAGGCAAGCAGTCATCCACATAGGTTAAATATTTATTGAAAATTTAAAAACAACTTGATATATATTTCCTCTGCATTTTTGAAATTTAATTATCATATATAAAGCCGTATTAAAATCTGCTATAAAAATGTAAGTCTAAACTTTTGGTCTTTGATTATTTTGCTTCCCAGGTGCATTTTCCTACTTTAAAATATTTCTCTGTGTTGTTCATTTTTTTCTTTTAAAAATATCCTTGCTATCATGTCTCTTTGATATTCAGAAGGTGAGGGTACAGTTGAAATACATTCATTTGTCAAATCGCATTAATGAATCAAATCTAAAATATTAGTAGAAGAGACCTTTCCCCATGAATCACCAAGTGGTTATTCTCAAATCTGTTTCCCAGTGAAAGTTGTGTTGAACTTTGACCCTAAATAGTTGTTCTAAAACCTAAGCATGCTCACTTAAAATAACTCTTCATCATGAAAATAGCCAAAGGCACAAGAAATTATTTACAGATTAGGTAATTAATCTCATTTAGAAAAAGAAAAGCAAATCAAGAGGCAGCCAGGAAAAAAGATAAAATGTGCACATATAAATCACATCCTCACCAGGATGTGTCCTTCATGCATTCAAGAAAACAACCACAGCTCAGATCTTTTTCCTGCTTCTCTCTCATCTTTTTACTGATATGTGTGGCCCAGAATGGTCCTTCCCATTTTATCTCTACTCTCCTCTTTTCATTTTGGCCTACACATTTCTCTCTACAGTTGTCATCGATTTCCTCTGAGAATCTTCAGATCATTAAGTTTAAGTAGTATCTTTCTCTGAAAGTTTCACTTAAAATGGCATTGAGGTAGCACTCATTCAATCCATTACAGTACAGGTAATTGCCCTCTTCTTGACAACATGGTTTTTGTATCAGAGTATATATTCTGCAAATGGCAATAAACAGTGGGAGAAAGGGTGAGAAAGAATTCCCATAAATTTTTATGCTATAAATTGTCTACTTTATTACTAACTGTTGACCTTTTTATAGATATTTTTGGTAAACAAATGTAAGTATTAGACAATAGTTTACATAGGGCTGAAGAGACAGTTCAGTGGTTAAGAACTCTTATGGCTGAAACTTGTTTTTTTTTCCTTTTCTCAAAAAAAAATAATATCCAAAAAAATATTATGGATTTTTCAACTATTGTGAATTTTATAAGGATGTAACATCTTTATTTCCCAAAGAGATTTTCAATATTGTATATTCATATAGTTCATCTACTCTTGCTGGCTTATTCCTTGTAAATATCTTTTCAAAGTATTTACTTCAGATCTATGATTTAAAATCTTATGAAATCATACACTTTCTATTTTGAAGCCAACCCATCTATCATAGTAAGTGAGAGGGTCTTACTGATCTCTAATTTATTGCAAAGCACTGCATTTTCATGAATAAGCATTACAAACATGCATCATTTTCTGTTTTTACAAATGATTTTGTTTCACACACAGTAGTAACATCCAGTTATAGAAAAAGTTAGACTTTATTAAATTTCTTAAGTTTTTACACAACCTGTGTGTATTGTTTGCCATTCTTGCTGTATAGCTTTACTTAGTGAGAGTATATAATTTGCCCTGAATCATTTTCATTGTTAATTTAATAGAGCTTATTTTTGATAAAATACTTAAACCCACATTATTAAAAAAAAGAACTCTTATAGCTCTTCCTGAAGACCAGTGTTTGGGTCTTCAATCATCTACAACTCCAGCTCCGGAGGATTCATTGCCCTTTTCTGGCCCTTGTTGTACTTACATGGATGTGGCATACTCATACACAAAAGTAAAAATAAAATATGTTTTCAAACATAAAAACAATCCCAGATCCAGGTTCTTTACTGTCCTTGGTTTCTCACATCCACTGAAAATGTTGGGACACATTCCCAGTGGATAAGAAGATGATCTATCCAAATCCATAACTCTATTTGTATGTAATCAGTTGCTCAGTTCCGAAGCAGCTATTTTCATATATCACTGTATCAGAAAGTTTCTGACCAGATAAACTAAAAAAACCAAAAAAGGGGGAGGGCTGAGAGTTATGACATTGATAAAAAGAAAATCTTATTTTCCAGCTCTCAAGTTTCCACAACAGAATTAGAGAGAACTTAAAGCTTCGATAACATTCAATACAGATATGGAACTAAAATAGATGTGGTTGTTTGGGTAACTCGGCTTCCTGCACGGAACTGCTATTTTAGTGAGGGAATGCAAATAATTAAAAAGCAAACAAATCAACACGAATACTCTTAGATACCAATGGTATGAAGCAAGTTAAAACACAAATGACAAGAAAGAGTAATTAGAGAAAGAATGTTATGCAGATTGATCCAAAAAAGAGGTTTCCTTGAAGAGGAAATATTGACACTAAGTGAGGAGAACAGTGTTCTGCGTAGAACATCTTAGAGAAGTGCACAATTTTTAAGGCAATACTCTGATGAGGAATTGGCCACACATTTTAGAAACGGACTTTTGCATATATAGCAATAGAGACACCTGTAGAAGATGAGTTAGGACAAGTGAGAAAGAACAACCTCTGGATAAATATGTAATGACTTGAGCATAGAAATGAGGCTACAGTAGAGGTGATGAGATAAATTTTACAAGGTTTGGCATCAGTGCAATATAATCACATTTGCCTTAATACTTTTTTTAAACTGTTATTTATTTTCTTATCTTACATACCAACCACAGTTTTTGCTCCAACTCCTCCTACCATTCCCCTAACATCCCGGTCCCAAGCCAACCCTTATTTACCCCTCAAAAGGGGTAAGGCCTCCCATGGGGAGTCAGCAAAGCCTGGCAGATTAAGTTGAGGCAGGGCCAAACCCCTCCCCCAGCATCAAGGCCCAGAAAGATATCCCATCATAGAGAATGGGCTCCAAAAAGCCAGCTACTGAACCAGGGACATACCCTGGTCTCACTTCCAAAGGCTTCCCAAATAAACCAAGCCACACAATTGTCGCCCAAGTGGAGCAAGCCCAGCTTGGTCCCATGTAGGCTCCACAACTGTCAGTTCATGAGTTCCTACTAGTTTGACTCAGCTGTCTCTGTAGATTTCCTGTCATGGTCTAGACTTCTCAGCCTTGCTCATATAATCTCTCCTCCTTCCCTTTGATTGGATTCTCAGAGTTCAGTCTGGCGCTTGGTTGTGGATCCCTGCATCTGCTTCAGTCAGTTACTAGAGAAAGCTCTATGATGACAGTTATGGTATTCACCAATCTGATTTTAGGGGAGGGTCATTTCACATAACTTCTCATCTATTACTTGGAGGTCATTGTTGTGGATGAATCCTGGGAATTTCCCTAAGACCAAGTTTCTCCCTAACCCCTTAATGGCTCCTTCTGTCAAGGTATCTTTTTCATGGCTTTCTCACACTATCCCTTCCACAACTGGGTCATCCATTCCCTCATGTTCTCATCCCCCATCTCTGGCACTCTCATGGCCTCCACCCCCAGCTTACCCAGGAGATTCCATCTATTTCCCCTTCCCAGGATGATCCATGCATCCCTCTTAGGGTACTAATTGTTAACCTAGCTTCTCTAGAGTGGTGGATTGTAATCTGGTTATCATTTGCTTTACTTGTTTAAGTAATTGTTCTGCATTCGTAGGCATCAGGGAAATGCAAATCAGAAATAACTCTGAGATACCATCTTACATCTGTCAGAATGACTATGATCAAAAACACTGAGGTCAGCTTATGTTGGAGAGGATGTGATGTAAGGGGAACACTCCTTCACTGTTGATTGGAGTACAAACTTATACAGTCTCTTTGGAAATCAGTATGGTGAATTCTCAGAAAATTGGGAATCTCTCTACCTCAAGACCCAGTGATACCTTTTTGGGCATATACCCAAAGGATGCTCAATCATACCCCACGGACAATTGATCAACTGTGTTCAAAGTAGCATTATTTATAATAGCCAGAACCTGAAAACAACCTAGATGACCCTCAACTGAAGAATGGAAGAAAAAAAAGAGGTACATTTATATAATGGAGTATTATTACTCAGCTTAAAAAATATGACATATCAAATTTGCAGCCAACAGGATGGAATGAAAAAAAATCATCCTGAGTGAGGAAACCCATACACAGAAAGACAAACATGATATGTAATCACTCATAAGTGGATATTAGCTGTAAAGCCTCTTAATATTTTAAGCCAGTCAACCCATCACTACTTTTTCTGTGCTTTGCATATACCTATGTTTCAGGGTTATGTGTATATATAAAATGATGAAGAGTAGTGTTGGAGAAGTCTGGAATACACTCTGTTAGTAAGGAGACTCTGCATTGGTATGTACTTTCACTCTCAGACTAATATAATATGTGAGTTTTTAAAGTAAGATAATTATTTCACATATACAGAATTGTTACATTATGAAACATCAACAATTTGTATGATGCATCTCAATATTGAATATCTCAGATGACACTGTTGAAAAGAACACTGCACAATGACAATGCTAGATTTGCTGTTGTATTATTTTTTCCCTTAGGGGTAATTACCTGCCATGGATATTCTACTCAACGTGTTGGATAGATAAAGATTCTTCAATTGGATGGCATTTGTTTGGAGGTGCAGGTCACTTTATTTCAGTTTTATTTTTCCTATGAGATCATAATTGGAAATCACATGGAACTCATTTTACTTAACACCTTTGCTTTACAAAGGAAAGAACAGAAATCAATATATCCATATATCAATATATTGGAAACAAATGTTTGTCATGGTATTAAACACTGAAGGGTAGAGTCAATCTTTGAGTAGTTAGAATAAATTATATCTGACCAAATAACTTCCCTTATTCATATAGATGTAAAAAATTATATTCATTGGAAAATAACTTTAATTCTAAGCACAAAATGAAGCTTTAAATATAGTTGTATAGTTGACAATAATTTCTATAAATACAGAAGAAAACTTGGCATAGCAGGAAAAGGAACTTTTAAGACTTATATTAGATTTTTAAATGTATGTGCTTCTATGCATATGTGTCCGTGTGTGTATACGCCGTGTATGTGGTTATTGTATCACCATGAGCTGGATTTTCAAATCGGTGTGAGTCACTAGATAGGGGTGCTTTGAATCAAGCCATATCGCTGAAAGAGCAGCAAGCTCTCTTAAATGCTCAGGCATCTTTCCAGTCCCTGAAGAGGTTAGGAAAATAAAGGAAAAGAGATTCTAATTGAGTTAAAATATAATTTATAAGTATATTGGTCACCATTTCAGTGATGTCAGGTCTATTATTGTCCTTTCAGGAGATCAGTTTTGATTGATTTCAATTGTGTTTTTATAATTCTATGTCCTGATAAATACTTAGAATTCCTGAAAAAACACATATTTTTTTTATTTTTATGTATTTGTCCCATGTGAAAGAGAATAATAATATCTGAAGATTTTATAAATACCCACAAGTACAAGTAGTTACTAAATTATCCATCAATTCCATTTGAACTGACTGAAGATGAAAGAAAAACACGTGAGCTAGCATGAAACTACTTGACAGAGATGGGACACAAGGAGCCCAGGTTTTCTTTTCTAGTTTTAGAGGACACAAGATGAAATCACCCCATTCCCATTTGGAAACTGGAGCTCTGCTGAGTTTGTTCCTCAAAACTGATGCTTAGTTCTTCTTTATTTATAATTCTAAATCCTGAGACTCATAGAAATTCAACAAAAGATCATGATTACACAAGGACTGTCATGCCACTGGATTTAAACATATATCTGAGAGAAAAAACACACTCCTTTCTTCTTCTCTGTTCACCACACTTGATTTCTGCCAGAATGAATTCTACATCAACCAAACTGAATTACAGGCAAATGCAGTTTTAATCCAACTTATCCAATTGAAATATTATGCCAGGCATAAATGATGAGTGAGAATCACTTGGAATTTTCAAGTGGTGGTTTTAAAAAGTAAACAGAAATAATTTTATGCATATAATCACACTGAATTATAAAGTTATTTCTTTATTTATATAACCTGTAGAAGGCAATCTTCTGAACAAGAGTGTGTTGAATACAAAACACTTAAATATTTTACCATATGTGTAAATGATCTCTGGGTATGGTCACTGCAGTGCTAATACATGCTGAGGTATTTTAATTTTTAATTATGACTTTTAATTTTGTCACTCTTGAGGACTTTGCATGCATTCGCATATTTGATTTAATTCAGAAACTGGGCAGTAGAAGATCAGAGAATCTTACAAAACTTTCCCAACATATGTAAACAGATAAAGTATACTCACAAGGTATCTCTCTTTAAAAATCTCTTAATCTTTCCTGTTAAACTCACTATATATTTGTAAATATAACTGTGCTCATATATTTTATTTTTCCTAATAAAGCAAGTACTTATGGCTTTATATCCAGAGTCATGCTAATGTAACATGTAGGTCAAGTTCAACAATTTTCCCTTGTGGTAAAAAGGACTTCTCAAGGGCACAGAACTGTAAAAAAACATTTTTTCCATTTTCCCAAATGAAAATAAACCCCAATTCCAGCTCTAGCCCCAGATTTAAAATATTATGTTTCTGAATACACTGCATGCTGTTCTCCATCTGTATGTTGTAGAGGTAATAATGACAAACACTGACCTCTGAACATTTCCTTTTCTTAATGAAGAGCATGTGTGACCACCTCTGTTTGTGGCCACACAGGATTAGTAAAGATAAAGCAAACATTACTTCCAGCAAAGAGTCTTATTTTCTTATGCATATGACCACAGAGAGATCCTGAAGGTATAAATAGTGGCAACAAAGTGACTCTCAAGACTTAAAGTCTTCCTAAACCATTTGTAAATCCCATTTGCCAATGTTCCCAGGAAGAGGCAGGACCACAGCTCCCACGTCCAGTCTGTGTTCTTTTTCTGTAAGTCCATCCACCAAGTAAACATACCAATTACCCAGGAGTCAAAGACAAAGCAGCTCACATTATTATTTGAAGAGGCTCTTACAAAACTTTCCATCATATGTAAATAAATAACCTTTTCCCATGGATGGTAAGCACTAATTCTTTCAAGCTTATAAATATTACCCAATTTGATTTATTTCTACTTTTAATTCCCACCTTTTCTTTAACTCTCACTCTGGTGTCATGCTCCGCTCTGTGTCCAGTGGCTTGATTGTACTTGCCTTTTTATTTCTTTCGGCCTTTCTATTTAATGCTATTTAAATGTCCTCTGTATAAATTCACATTCTATCATACTGATCTTGTGTGTGTGTGTTGCTTTCTCCCATGTGTGTACATGGGAAGGCTAGCCCAAGTGTCTTCTTCAAAGCTTTCCACCATATAGCCTTAAGAACGGATTTCTCTCTGAGCTGGAAGCTTGTGACACTGGTGTTGGAGGTTTTTGCTTGTTTGTTTGCATAGGTAGGTTGGCTGGTCAGTCAGCTCTAGGAGCTACCTGTCTCCAAACGTATTGCAGGGTTACAAGCATACACAGCGATTTCTAGCTTTTCAATGGGTACTGGGGATTTTAACTCAGATCCCATGCTTTCAGTTTAAGGATTATTATGCTGAGCCATTCATTGACCCTTAAATTTGGACTACATTCTCCTATTTTCTCCTTTTATCTTCAAATAAAAAACTCAGTTTTATAATCAATAGTATTATACACTATGTGTGCACATGCTTTCAATTTTTTTTGCATCTGTCCTCTTCCAAAGCTCAAAGGCCACATGCACAATAGTTATTCTGATATGTAATTTTCAGTAACATGAGGGTCAGTTTTCAATAATGGAGATAGCAAGTAGCAATATGCATTAAATATTAGTATAACACAACCTTTATTGCATCATATCATATTTTTAAGCAATATATTTCAAAACATTGTGAATTAAATATCAGAAGCCTTGTCTTTCAATTGAGAAATGAGAAGGGAGATGAAAATTATCGATCTTTTCTACTACATCATTACATAACATATTTTCAAATATCATTCATAGCCAGAGACACACAGAAGGCAACTCGCCAAAATAGCTGAGTGGTGAAAACACCACGTGCCACCATAGGTATACATAAAACATGTAACATATACATATAGCATATTCTTGAGTTGTCTGTTAACCAAAAGATAGCATGATTTAGAGGAATCTTTACAAGTTGTTAGCTTGCAATCCTAACTCCAGAAAATAAATACTATACACAATACATATAAGTAATATGTATATAATATATATTTTAAATTGAGCTTTTCTGATTTATCCTTGTCATTTTATTACTACATCTAAAAATTTACTTTAAAATCAGTTTGTCATTGTGTCACTATAGCTGCCATTTATTATTATTTTTTATTCTTTTATTTTCAAAAAAGAAATAATTTTATTTTAAATATCAATCACAGTTCCCACCTTCCGATTCCCTCTACTTTAACACCCATGCCACCCCACATCCACTCCTCAGAGAGGGTAAGGCACATTGCTTTGGGGAAGGTCCAAGGCCCTTTCCACTATATATCTAGGCTAGCAGTGTATCCAACCAAAAAGAATGAGTTCCAAAAAGGCAGCACAAGTAGAAGGGAGAAATTCTGGTGCCACTGCCAGTTGCCCCCACAGTCTGCCCCAACCATATAACTGTCCCCCATACTCAGAGGGTCTAGTTTGATCCTATGCTGGTTCCTTCCCTGTCTGACTGGAGTTGGTGAGCTCCCATTAGCTCAGGTAAACTGTTTAAGTGGATGTCCGCATAATGGTCTTGACCTCTTTGCTCATATTCTCACTCCTCCCACTCTTCATCTAGACTTTGGGAGCTTAGCCTAGTGCTCCACTGTGATTCTCTGCCCCTGCTTCTATCAGTTGCTATATGAAGGCTCTATGATGACATATAAGTTATTCATCAATCTGACTACAAGACAAGGCCACTTTGGGCACTCTCTCCTCTATTTATAGCTGGCATTTAAAAAAATAAATTTATTTATTTATTTATTTTGCATCCAGGCCAGTTTCCCCTCCCTCTTCTTCTCCTAATCCATCCTCCCATCCTTCCCACTGTTCTCACCACCCACTTCAGATCTACTTTTCCTCCATCTTTGTTTAGAAAAGGGCATGTCTCCCAAGATTAGCATCTAAACCCAGCATATCAAGTTGCAGTAAGTCTAAGTCCCCATGCATTAAGGCTAGACAAAGCCACACAATATGAGAAGTAGGGTCCCCAAAGCCAGTAAAAGAGTCAGAAACAGCCTTTACAAGTGCTGTTAAGCATCCTTCAAGAAGACTAAGCCACACAACTGCACCATATATGCAGAGGGCCTAGGTCATTGCCACGCAGGTTCCAGTATCTGTGAGCTTCTGCGAACCCAGGTTAGTTGATACTCCAAATTTGCTTGTGGTGTCCCTAACCTCTCTGGCTCTTACGATCCTTTCTCCCTGTCTTGTGCTGTTGTAATAAGGGTGGCAGGGCTGCTTCCCAGGCACCCGGCCGCCCTCATGGCTGTTGTAATATGAGCGGCAGGCTGTGTCCCACCACCCGGCTAGCTTTACCCGAAATAATTACGCGGAAACTGTATTCTTTTAAACACCGCTTGGCCCATTTCTATCTTGCCTCTTCTAGGCTAGCTCTCGCACCTGGACTAGCCCATTTCTAATAATCTGCTGTAGCCCATGAGCTGGCTTACCAGGAATGATCTTAACCTGTGTCTGCCTGGAGTGGAAGAATCATGGTGACTCCTTGACTCAGCTTCTTTCTCCCAGCCTTCTGTTCTGTTTACTCCTCCCACCTATGTTCTAACCTATGAGGGCCAAGCAGTTTCTTTATTGCTTAACCAATGAAATCAACAGATTGATATATGACACTCCCACATCATTGTGCAGGATTCCCCAAGTTGCACCTAATATTTGGCTGTGTGTCTTCATCTGTTTCCATCAGTTGCTGGATGACATTTCTCATGAGGATTGGGCCAGTCTCCAGTCATATCACAGGAGATGACCAATTTAGGCTACATAACTTCTATTGCTAGGTGTCTAGACTGGGGTCTTCCTTGTAGATACCTGAGAGATCCAATTGTGCCAGGATTTTACTGAACCCATAATAGTTGTAATTTTATATCTCTGGTATGAATTACCTAGTTATTAGGATGACACCTACCTTTATACTGCCGCCTGCATCAGTCCTGTGAATAGTCAACTTGTGCTCCTGTCCCCCCTATCATGTCATTGGCTCTTGCTATAGAAACAAAGCTTCTTGACAGCAGTCCTCATAGAATAGTATATTTATAAAATGGCTAGGATGTCAAATATTCATTCCATTTTAAAAATTTAATATGTTCTCCTGAGGCCCGATTACAGAACATTTTAATGCTTACAAATTTCTTCGGTAGCACAGTACTGGTTTGTTTCCTAGGAAACAAATGCACTTATACCAAACTGTACACATCCTTAATCACTAAATCCTACAACCTCCCTGTGAAGAGACAATTTTTGAAAACTATTTTTATAGGAGTTACCAGCTACAATATCACTGCAGGTAGATTTCCAAATGTGCACAACAGAAAGACTATTTCAATATAAATTAAAATATAAGATACAGATTTTATGAAGCAATTATAATTTGGAATAGTATATTTCTTAATGAGGTGAACTGTATATATAAATATGAAGTGAATTTGAGACATTCACAAACATACTTCTGTTTTTACCCTGCATTTCCTCTTTTTTATATGGAAAATCTAGAATACTTATTATTCTATTCAAGAAAAACTTGGGTTTTGGATGCCTTTCTTTCCTAACTAAATCTTAACTGAAATCTAATTGAAGCCCAGAGAAAGGACAATGCATTTTCAAAGTGGCATTTTAGTATTCAAGCCATTCATCTTCTTCAATGCGAATATAATTTTTATCTAAATGATTTCGTAAGAAAATGGATTCATTTGACTATAGTGCTTCTAAGATCAGTGGGAAGCTCATCATCTTAATATTGAATCTGTAAGTCCTTTCTACTAGGGATGATTAACAGCTTGGTCAAGTGTTTATTTTACTTTAAGAAGAATATGTAATTTCCTGGAATAACACATATAGATTTCAGTCCATTTCCCTTTCCACAAGTCACATTTATGCCTTGGACTCGGGTGATGTTGCCTACCACTATATCAAACCTCCTTCTGCACAGTAAGATGATAGCCTAGCAAGTTTTTGTAGTTTAATGAGCATATATCAGTCTGCTCCATGATTCATTTATACTTGATACAAAAAAACCATGCTCAGCCACACTGATAAGAAGCAATAATGGCGAATTACTTCCAGATGGCAGTTTTTCTCACTACGAGTGTGGGCTAAAATACCCCTGGGATAAAAGTTTCTATTAGTGCAGTGATGGTCTGGTCATTTTGTATAATGTGTTTAAAGCCTCGGTCGCATCTATTTGAGATAACTCCAGACATTAGACGAAGTGATTAGGTAATGAATATGTTTGGTCATTTACACATTCAGTTTTTACTTGTATTCCCTAATCAACCAGGAAGCTAAAGTGAATGGGGGATAACACACATAAATGGGCTCATAATCAGAATTTGATGTGATGGAAATTTAGGGTATATAAAATATTGATAAGTCCATGACACACAGTGTCCAAAAAGTTACTAGAAAATTTCCCATATTCTAGTATCCCTTCTACCTAAACAGTGAAAATAAATCACATATTTTGTCCTAAACGAATCAATTGAAATTTCAAGTAATATATGTTTTAAATATAATGTTGTCACTTTGATTCCTTATTGTTGCTTTTCCGTAAAACCATGAATAAATATATTCCAATCAAAAGGAATTTTCAAATAAATAGTATATTCACAGAAAAGTTTGTATATGTGTGTGTGTGTGTGTGTGTGAAAATATATATACACACACATGCACATGTGTTCATTCTGGAGGAGAAGAGTAAGGTGAGAAAAGCCAGACTGGTTGGAAACTTTGCTTATGAAACATTTTCTCAAGAACACACCATAGAGTTCTACTTTACAGGCTCATTTTTTTCATCTGGTTTTTATAAAATTATTATTCAAGCTTGAGATTATAATGCTAAGATATTATTTGAAGCAATAAATGGCCAACAGTAATTGAGTTAAGTTTAGAATAAGGAATCATAAAATAAACAAAAAAATATTTTTAGAAAGAATTCTATCATTAAGATTCTCTATTATTTGCATCTTAATTTTACCAAATATGCAGTTAAATAGAGTATAATTCAAAAGTTTTAAAACTCTGCTATTGACCCTTTTCTTACCATCTCAGAGAAGAAAATAAAATTATTTTCAGATTAAATTTTATCTTTTATATAAAATTAAAGAAAATGAGCACCAAAACATAGTCACCATTCATGTTAGACATGGGGAGCTTGGTAAGACATTTACACACGTCTAATATCCTTTTCAGAAATCTCAATGGAAGGTTGGTCCAGTGCTTGGAAAAGGCAAACATTTTTTCAGATGTCATTTAATGAATGACAAATAATGAAGTATCTTTATCCTTTATGTGTAAGAAGTGGCATAAATATTATTTTCTTAATAATTCAGAGGACATTTATCTAGTCTATGATTCAGAGCACAGCAAGTATTTTCATAATCAGATGTCTTATTTCTTTTAAATCTCTTGGTCAGTGATGAAAATACAAATTGCAAATTAGAAAGTCCATTGAGGATATAGTTCAGTAAGGGGAAGTGTTTCAAGGTAAGTTTTCTTTTAATTTCACTCATATTAATTAGTCTTTGTTAGAAACCATGAAAGAAAATGCTGGCTTGAGGTTTTATCTACAGAATATCTTTCAAAGGAAGCTTCAGAGTTGCTGAGGAAAATGACTCAGTGATTAGGAGCACTTGTTGCTCTTGCAGAGAACCCAAGTTCAGTAACTAGTTAATGACAATGTGATTCACAACCATCAATAACACCAGCTCCAGCAAATTCAATGTAAAGTTAAAATTTAAGAAGCCATTCACCAGAAATCAGAACCTCTATGTTTATATTACTAGGTTGACCTAACAAAGCATAGCCTGTAGCTGAAGGAGATAAATTTTAATAAGAAAGAAAATGGATTCAAATCTGAATATCAACTTAAATATATCAATTGAAATAGGGTAGATACATTCTCAAGGATTGGATGAGTCACTTTAGTTCCCAGGAAACACAAAGACATTGCCATCCACGGGTTTAAGGGACTGAATTTTCTTAGCGCTCACTAGCCTTGGACTTAGTGCTTATCACTATAAATTGGTCTTAGTTTGAGCCGGGCTGTGGTGGAGCACGCCTTTAATCCCAGCACTCGGGAGGCAGAGGCAGGTGGAAATCTGGGAGTTCGAGGCCAGCCTGGTCTAGAAGAGCTAGTTCCAGGACAGGAACCAAAAAGTTACAGAGAAACCCTGTCTCAAAAATAAAAAAAAAAAAATTGTTCTTAGTTTGAAAAGAACCTTTTAATATTTAAAATTATTGGTCTCTGGGATCTAAGTTAATTCTACAGCCATAGAGTTTCATTTCTATGGACATGCACCAAGGTCCATCTGCCATTGCTTCTCTCCATGCTGTCTTTTACCCCAGGGAAACTTCTTTTCTCTCCAAAGCTTTATTAGTGATTGATCTCCAATTATGAAAGGTAATTATATCCATTTATAGAATGTAAGACTCAGCCACATGGGACACTTCGTTTGACAGAAAAGTACACATTTCAAGGTGACCGCTTCATAACTTTCAGCATTTAAAAAAAAATCTGGAATTGAAGATATTCCAGCAGGAAATGGCCTTAAAACAAAACTGCACTAAGTTTAGAAGTGTGTAGCCCATATCAGAACCTTTTGTATGATAAAAATAGGGGTCTGTACCTGTAACAAAGTTTCACAAAACCTTTTTTATTAAAGGGAACAATTCGTTCTGCTCTGTATTATTCAATTATGTTACCCAAAAGAAGGAAAAAAAGAAAAAGAAAACAACCCAAACAACTTCTATCAACCAAAAAATAGCACATGAAAAATACAATAAATGAACAATGTCAGACACATTCTTAGATAAGGATTAATGATCAAAATTGATTGTACTTTCATATTTATAACTCTTTTGTGAAGAAGACAAATCTCAAAAACCTCATTACATTAAATTTACTATCCTGTGGATTTTTCAAATCATGAAATAATTTCACAGTCCTAAAATAGTATAGTTTCATTTAAACTTGGCTGAAGTAATGTTTTAAAGTCATATGTTCCCAATTGGAAAAATCCAATTTTATTTTATTTTTAATTTTGAGAGAATCCTACAAGAGTACCCAGTTTCATTATATCCAAACCCCATTCCTCCCCTGAACTTCTGCTTTCCCCACTCCCTCTCATATTCACTATCTTTCTTCCCTATTATAACTTTTTTTTTTTATTTTTCCATTCAAAAATTTACACTTCCTCCCCTCCTGCTCCCCCACTCACCCTCCTACCTCCCTCTCCCTCCTTAAGAGAAGGCAGGGAACCCTGCCCTGTGGGAAGTCCAAGCCCCCCCCCCCACCACCACCACACACACATACACATCCAGGTCTAGGAAGCTTTGCATCCAAATAGACTAGGGTCCCAAAAAGCCAGTACATGCAGTATAAAAAAGTCCCAGTGCCTTTATAAATGGCTTCTCAGTCAGCCCCCATTTTCGGCCACATTCAGAGAGTCTCATTTGATCGCATGCTCATTCAGTCCTGGTTCAGCTGAATATGGTGAGCTCCCATTAGAACAGGCACACTGTCTCGGTGTGTGGACCAAACCCTCGTGGTCCAGACTTCCTTGCTTCTCTTCTCCCTCCTTCTGCTCCCTCACCCTATTATTGCTTTTACATTTACATGCTTGCATGTGTTATGTATATATGTAAGTATATATAATGCAAGCACCTGGCTGAGTCAATTTCGTGTCGTTTGAATGAATATGCATTTAAGGCTAGCCTTTTGGAGTTGAATAATCTAGAAAGGGACTTTTCCACGGAGAAGACCGATTCCTTCTCCCTCAGAAAAATGTGGTGCTTTGTCAGATTCCCCCCATTGAGTTTGTTATGTCAACTGGTGCTGTCACTGTGCAAGTTTTGTTTAGGTAGACATACTGTAGAAATGTCATGAGTTCAGACTCCCTAATATATAATAGAAGATAATATCTCACATTAGATGTCCATGAGCACGTCCCACAGTCTCAATCCTAGCTTTGATCACACAGATCCTACGTGTTTTCCTTAGTAAGTACTCTCAATCTCTACACTACAAAGCCTAGCTCTAGATGCATAGCTCGCACACCATCTTTGCTTGAAGGGATTTTCCAAACAATTCCTAAAAATCCCATCTCAACTTGAAGTTGTTAAGAGTACAGTAAAAACATGTCCTTTATGAGAAATTTTATGTTAAGATATTTTATTTACTTGATATTAGTCATGATTACTAAAAATAAAACCAATACCTAATACTATAATTAAGATACTAGTTATCAATGTCAAATTTAAAATTAAACAGCTTTGAGATAAAATAAGCATATGAAAACAGTTTGATCACTGCGTTCCTGAGTAGATTCATAAAAGAAATAGTACCTTTATTTCACTTATCATCAGGTGAACCCTGACAATTCTAATAATTATTGGTCCCAAGAATGAGGACACGATGGTAATTACTGCCATCAAAAACCAAGAAGCAAAGCCTACAATCTCATAATCCAGCTGAAACCCAGAGGAATGTGAAGGTGCCTTGAAGTCAATCCTGCCGTTGACGAGAAATCAATGTGCATGGATAAGAATGCTGTGATAACTCTGGTGTGACTTCATATTGAGTTCAAAAAAAGGAATTAAACATTTTCCACCAACTATTGAGGTGATTGCTAACAAGGTCAGCAGACGAAGCTTGCAATAAATACTGTTTGGGGGAGAATTGATATTCTCCAGCTTACGTCAAGAAATAGTAATATTCATAATATGGGAATCCAAATTTAGAAGAAATTCTAAATACTATGTAGATAAAATCAATTTCTCTTTAATATTATTATATTTCAGCAAGTAGACTTAATCAACAATACCATCAATCTTTAACTTATAGTAATCCATGTACAATATGATGTATTATTTTCATATAATATATATTAATAAATATACAACTTGTATAACACAACCTTGCTTTGAAGAATGTCCTCCCACCCTGGCTGATGTAATTCGGTCATGTACAGGTCTGTACCTGGGCATGTGTTTTTGGGTCAAACTAGACAGCACTAAAGTTACACCTGCTGCATTTTCCTCTCCACTTGAGTTTATAATCTTGCATCCATTTACTGCAGTTCTTATGTCCCTGACTAATGCATTTCTGCCAATCCAATGGCATCCTACCTGAAGTGACTGAGCTCATGCATGAGCAAGCTGGTTTCTCTGGCTGTGTTTAGTGTTCTCACGTTCCAGGTCCCTATTATGATTCTTTTTTTAAAAAAAATATTTATTTATTATGTATACAATATGTGTGTGTGTGTGTGTGTGTGTGTGTGTGTGTGTGCGTGTGTGTGTGTGTTTGCCTACAGGCCAGAATAGGGCACCAGACCCCATTACAGGTGGTTGTGAGCCACCATGTGGTTGCTGGGAACTGAACTCAGGACCTTTGGAAGAACAGCCAGTGCTCTTAACCTCTGAGCCATCTCTCCAGCCCCCCCCCTTTCCTGTCCATTTCTATCATCTTCCCCCCCCCCGCCCACTTTTGGCACTAAGAGAGAAGCATCATCTGTCCTGCTCTTGGGACATGGAGGTACTTGGGCACTGTCTGATTCTGAGACTTTAACCCAGGTGTTTTTGTTGAACTTGTCTATATTGGGTTTTATGGTCTGAGTTGATGAAGACAACTGACCATGTCTCTTCTGCTTCGTGTGGTAGCCATTAGCTGACCAACTGAACTTCTTTCCACCCACGTACTAAATTCCCCAGGTTCTCGGAGTACCTATATGGTTGTTTCTGGTATCGCCATCCAGCAGGCAGCTACAGAGGGCCACCCCCCATCTCCCTACCCCACCCAAATTCATGTGTTTTTTTCTTTTTCTCTTTAAAAACAAGGCAAATATCTTAACAATAGATTAACAAACAAAAACTCACAAAAGACAAGAAAAGCACCCCTCAAAAAAGTGTAAAAAGCTCCCAGAGACCATTTTGTTATTAGCAATCTACTCCTAAGTAGTTGCTTTAAAGTGTGATTAATACACTCAGTGACTTTCCATTGGAGAAAATTGATTTTTTTTTTCTCTCCCAGTTGGTGTCAATTGAAAATAGTTTCTTGTCTAGGAGAGGGACGTAGAGCCAAGTGGCCCATCTCTGTTCTTGGATTTTTGTCTACCTTTGATCTTGTGGAATCTTGTGAGTGCTCTTGCAGTCTCTGTGTACTCATGTGTGCATCAATCCTAAGATGCTGCTTTCTGGGGTCATCCACCACTTCTGGCTCTTATAATCTTTCCAACCCCTGTTTCTCAGATATCCCTGGTGCTTAATGGGAAGAATTTGAAAACATCCCAATTAGGTCTTAGTCCTTCAAAGTCTCTGATTGTTTGCGTATTTCCCATTGTGCTTCTCTGTGTTAATTATCATCTACTGTAAGAAAAAGCTCCTCTGATCAGGGGTGAGCAATGTACCAATCTGTGTATTGCAATATATCATTAGGAGTTATATTATTTGTATTTTTTCCTTAACAAAATAATACTAGCCGGCTTTCTGCCAAGGTCCATGATCCAGCTCATCTCTGGTTCCTGGCCAATTTAACAGAGTCAGGTATGGGTTTAATCTCATGGAGTGGGAAAATAATTCCAACAAAAAGTGGATGTTTGTTCCTTTAACATTTGTGTCATGACTGTATTAGTGTATCTTTCAAATAGGTCACTATTCTAGATTACATGATTTCTAGCTGGGTAATGTTGATTATGTTTTTCTTCTCTTATATATTTTAAAATATTTATACACACATATATAATATGTATGTAATACATATGTGAACTTTATATTTATATAAAATTATATACATACTTTTATTAAAAATACAAATTCCTGTGTCACATTTGACTTTTCAAAAATCCTTAGTCATTTATATATTTTTCTTTTTCTCTCTGCATATCTCCTTTTCTCCCCTTTTCTTTCTTTTCAAAACTTTTAAAAATTAGAATTAGTATATGATATTTTCTCTAACTTTTCCTATTACTAACCGCTCTCAGGTATTCTGTCCCATTCTCTCTCTCTTGAAATCATGGTTTCAGCTTTTAGTTGTTATATTACACACACACACACACACACACACACACACACACAGAGAGAGAGACAGAGACAGAGAGACAGAGACAGAGAGAGAGACAGAGGGAGGGAGGGAGGGAGGGAGGGAGGGAGAGAGAGAGAGAGAGAGAGAGAGAGAGAGAGAGAGAGAGAGAGATACACACTACCTTAAAGCAACTTCTCTAGTCAATTTAGTGATTTGCTGTTACCTGTTAGTATATTGAACACTAAAGTTAAAATAGGATTCAACTCTTTATTTTTAAGAAGCTAAAATTATGCCGCCAAGTAAAATCTTTAATGCCAGGTTGCATCTTGTTGAATCATTGGTCAAAGGGGCCTCATTGAACCCCTAAACATCACAAACTCTTGGCTATGCTTTTGACTATGCTCTATAATCTGAAGGTTATTTATATTATCAAAGTGAAGAAGTTGAGGAAGAGCCTAATTTGAAGCTTTACCTCTATTGATTAATTCATGATGCTTGTAGGTACTCTGCCTACTTCAAGAGGTGAAGGATAATTATTAATATCACATAGCTACAAACAGTACAACAAATATTAGTGACCTGCTTTCAAGATATATTGCTGCAATGTATGGGAGTAATGGATTATTCTTAGATTGGATTTAAGGCACACTTAAATGTTCCAAGTGATGGAACTACACACTAATGTGTCAAATTACCTCAGAGGACATAGGTTACAGGCCTCAGAGAATGTTTAATTCCCTATTATTCTGCAAAAAGACACAGCAATAAAATGACTTCTAATGATATACTGATACATCCATATATTAGTGCCTTACTGAACCCTCATCAGAGAATCTTCTTTCAGTGGAAAAAAAAAACTTAACACAGAGACCAAGAACTTCGCAACACACAGAGTAAGAGACTTTTAACACCCAGTCCTAACTGGGATATAGAAAAGAGTGAGGAAAAATAAGTGGAACAATAAATTGTAATAACCAGAGATGAATGATGACTTCAAAGAAACAGTGTCTTCCAGAAACAACAGGACTAATGCATATGGAATTCCTAGAGACTATAACAGCCCTCAGAAGACCTGCACAATCTCAAACCTGATGGGATCCAAGGACTGATGGAGGCACGTGAACACAGAGGCCAAGGCCTAACCAAGTAGATATCGGTAATTGATATCTACCAGCAAAGGGAAATCTGTTTTTTGATAGATCATTCCTGGCTACAGACACCACATTTCATGACACAGTCCATGCCTGGGAGAAGTTAGCAAACCCAAAATGAGCTCAGGGGTGTATTCCATGGCCTTTTTATTTCAGTCTGGTTTGTTTGTTTCTTCATTTTTATGTCCAAATAGTCTTTTTCTTGTTGATTTTGGTTTTCATTTTTGTGTTTTGTTAGGTTTTTATGTGTTTTATGCTTTTGTATTTTTTGGGGGGGTCTATTTGATATTTTTGTTCTTTTTGAGTAAAAGAGGGAAAGAACATGAAATTGGCTCGGTACAGGGGTTAGGAAGATCTGACAAGAAGTGTCTGTGTGGGGGAACAGACATCATCAAAAATACATGAAAAAATATAAAATATTTATGCAAAAATATATTAATCAAAAATAAATAAAATTTAAATTTAATAATAGGGGGAAAACTAAATTATTGTTCCACATTTTGAAAAATGCTTTTGTGGGATACAAGGGAGTGTTAGGGATATATAGAAAGATAAAGAAAATGAAAATAGGTGGCATCTTGTTTCCAGAACACAAGGTGAGGAAAAACTGATTTGGGGTTAGGTATCTAAATAGAATCAATAGAGAAAATGGAAGGAATGAAGGGACCTATAAAATATCTAGCCTGGAGTTCTTTTAGCTGACTCCCAATTCAGGGCTCCTCCAATCTGTTAGTGAGCTGTTTGCAATAATGTTACTGTATTTACCTTCTCTGGACATCAGTCTTCTGTTTTTCCAGACATTAAATTCCTTGTCTATCCAGTGCGAAAAGATCAGTGATCCCCAATAGAACCACCAGCATCACCATTATGTTTCAAGACCTATTTTTTGTTTTGTGTGTATTATGTCAGTGTCGATATTTTTTCTCTCCTCCTCTTAAATGTACAGCATATATACAATGCTACAAACAAATAAATGTAAATCTTTTGCATGTATTTTCTTGTCTTATACTGGATTTTATGCATGATATATTGAAAATTTGTTGGCAATTTCTTCTTGATCACATTTCCTATTTAACATTTGAACCATAGGAATTAAATTTCACATTTTAATTCTTATGACTGTGTCTGTTAAGTTCATTTGGTGATGCATCATTTTCTTCCTGTTGCATAGTACTTTGAACATGCTGATGACAGTTGTTTCCACAGGGATCATCATCATCTGATGTCCATCATCTGGTGGTGAGGTTAACATCTAAGCCTTCTTAGGGACAGATTTTTCTTAACCACTTTTTCTTTCCTACATGGGACATATTAGTGTTTTCCAAATACCTTTTATTGGAAAATGCATATATCAAATAATGCATTGGGACAACTCCCTAATCAAATCCTTGTCAATCCTAAAATTTTTATCATTGTCTATAATTGTTGCTCCTTTTAAAATGATGCCCTTGAACTAAAACACCAAAATTTAAGTAATCTAGTTTATTTCCACAGAATACTTCTTGGTTAGCTCCTTAGTCTTTTAATGATTGGGCCAAAATTTCTGTCTACTACTTGTTTAATTTTTGGTAACTTCTTACAAAACTGTCTCTGATACAATATATGGACAGCTGCTGCTTCACCTCTGTAGTAATTTAACAACTCCTCAAATATGTAGTGGGCATAGAAAAAACTGTGCAGATGTGGATGGTATTACAAGTCTATAAGCACGTGATAAAATATTTCAAAGTCCCCAGTGGACATCCTACACTAGAAATTTTACATTTCAATTTATGCCATTTTGTTCTATGCTCCCACTTACAATATTGCTTGTCTGATAAAGAAAAAGCTAACAGATCTAGTTCTTATTTTTATAGATTTTTTTATGCTTTTGAAATTACAGTATAATTATATAATTTTCTCCTTCCTTTTCCTCCTTGCAAAGTCTCCCATATAACACGCTTTGTTCACTTTCCAATTCATGGCCTCTTTCCCTAGTAATTTTTAATATATATATGGAAGATAATTATTTTCCTGTTTTCAGAATTCCTTAGTTGTATGTAGTTCATGGTATTTTCTCTATCTTGTTCATATTGGGTTGAGAATTTTTAAGAATGTATGACTTATAATTTTTTATGTAATTTCTATTCAATCTTTTAAATTTTTTTTTTGACACAACACACACATGCATACGTGTATATAACATTTGTCCATTTACTTTCCTCTTTCTAAATCTTACCCTGGACCTTTTTCCACTCTCTTTCAAATTCATGGCCTCTTTATTAACTAATTGTTATTTAATACATGTGGGTATGTGTATACACATATATGTCTCAACATAACTTGCTGAGTGTATATAATGTTGCATGCATGTACGTTTTTAATACTGATCAATTGACAATGGAAAGACAACTGGTGTGCTCTGCCCTGAGGGAGCCCAACTCTCCTCTTCTCAGCTTTCCCAAAATTTCTATTGTTCTTTGTATAGCATTGTTTTGTTAATATTGATTTATTCATATTGTCATGTCCATTGCTGTTGTCCTTGTTTAGCTCATGTGCGGGCTCACATTATTGAGACTTATGGTTGTAGCTTCTGATACTCCTAGGAGACACAGTGTCATAGCAAACTCTGTGATCCTCTGAATTTTACAATTTCACAGTGTTTCCTGAACCTTAGGAGTTTTGTACACGTATCCATAGAGACTTGGCACCACAACTCTGCATTTTTATTAGTTGTGACTTAGTGTGTGTCTAGCTGTCTTGGTTTAGCTCTAGTTTTTTGTTAATTGGTTTCCTTTTTTTTTGTTTAGTTAATTGCATATATATATATACATATATGTATAAATATATATAGTCAATTTGGATAACATTTTTACACTGCATAAATTGAAACTAAGTACAATAAATATAATTTTTTTAAGTAAAAGTTTCTCAGGAACCTGTCTGGTAGTTCAAGTGGTGATTCTTAGTGAGTTTTAGTTGAATTAGATGCTGTTTTTTAAGGCTATCATGATAGAAAGAATGAAATGAAAATAGTACAAGATAAGACACCAGAAGCATAGTTGTGAGTGTCTCAGATTTAGCTATGTTTTAAACAAATATAACATAGGTTACTGAATATATTTTTTCTTCAGTTCACATAAACTTGATTTGAAGAAATTTATCTATTATTTGTACTGTTTTTAGATACAAGCAGTCTTTAGAATCCCTTTTTATATTTAGATGTAACATGGGGGCTGGGCTGCTTGATGGGGTTTCTGTCCTACATGGTCCCCCAGCTATTTTAGTCCCAGAGAATCACACAGAGATCTCCATAAGATTATAAACTGATTGGCCTATTAGCTCAGGCTTGTTATTAGCTCTTATAACTTATATTAAACCATTGTTCTTATCTATGTTAGCCGCATAGCTTGGTACGTTTCTCAGCAGGGCAAGTAACATCTTGCTTCTTCAATGATCTGGGCAGAACTGAACGAGAGCTTCCTTCTTCCCAGAATACTCCTGTTTTCCTCACCCCATCTCTACTTCCTGTCTGGTTGATCCACCTATACTTTCTGCTTGGCCAATCAGCATTTATTTAAAACATGGTTGACAGAATACAGACAATTCTCCCTCACCATTTAGATGTCCTTCTATAGAAATAAAAAGAATGAAGTGATTTTGAATAATGTAAAAATTACCATCGCCGGGCGATGGTGGCGCACGCCTTTAATCCCAGCACTCGGGAGGCAGAGGCAGGCAGATCTCTGTGAGTTCGAGACCAGCCTGGTCTACAGA
>NC_022011.1:60155411-60181048 GCF_000317375.1 Microtus ochrogaster | reverse complement strand
TTCGAGACCAGCCTGGTCTACAGAGCTAGTGCCAGGACAGGCTCCAAAGCCACAGAGAAACCCTGTCTCGAAAAACCAAAAAAAAAAAAAAATTACCATCATAACTTATGTTCTTTAAAATGTACAGTGAAACTTTTCAATAAATTTTGAAAATTAGTTAACATTTTCTCATTAAATATTGTTTCTATAATTCTCTCTTTTAAAACTTTTCTTCTTTTTTCAATTAGGTATTTTTATTTTAATATTTAATTCATTATTTTATGTTTGAAATATTCATATGTGAATACCATTAAACATGATCATATCTAACCCTAACTTCTCACCCTCCACTCCATTAAATATCTCTCAACACATTTCTTTTTCATTACCTTTCTTTTTTTTATATCCCATAACTCCAAATTCTGCTGGCTATATATGCATACTGTGTGGTTATGCACTGTAGCACTAGAATTCTATCAGTACTTACAAACTTGAAAATGTATAATTGTTCCTTCCTTAGTAAGTATTCACTGCCAAGTGTTTTATAGTAAAGATTGGAGCCTAGGCTAGTTCATCTCATTTGATCTTGTGCAGATATCCACCCTGCTGTGATTTCATGAGTATGTGATTTCATGATATCCATACCATGTCCAGAAGACAGCATTTCACAGCACATTTTCCTAGTCTCTGGCTATTATTTTCTTTCTTCTTCCAATTCCATGATATCCTCTGAGTCTTAGTGGGAAGCACATTATTATGGATGTCCTGTTTGGGGGTCAGCACTCAGTCTCATGTACTCTGCACCTGACCAATTGTGTAGCATTCCATTTTACTGATGTCTGTGAAGGAATAAGAAGAGCAAAAAACACTCATTTGACCAAGGTTGAGATCAATGCCCATTGATGGATGTAAACACAAATCTTCAGAAAACACTTTGACAGTATTGCTATCTGGCATAATAACAACAGCAGATTCTTCCCTAAATTCCATAGCCTCCTCAGTCATGGGCATTTGTGTACAACAACAACAACAACAAAAAACTCTGTGTAGAAATCAAACATGTAGAGGAAGCCTACAGATTGAGAGAAAAATATTTGTCAACTGTTCATCTGACAGAGGATCAGTGTACATAATATACAAAGTACTTAAGTTTATATTAAAGTACTAATAAGATCCTAATGGTGATACACCTTGTCTTTTTCTCCTCCTTTCTTTCCTCCCTTCCTTTCTTACCTTTCCTTTCTTTCTTCTTTCTATTCTTTCTTCTTTCCTCCTTCCTTCCTTTCTTCTTTCCTCCTTCCTTCCTTCCTTCTTTCCTTCCTTCTTTCCTTCCTTCCTTTCTTCTTTCCTTCCTTCTTTCCTTCCTTCCTGTCTTTCTTTCATTCTTTATTTCAAGATACCCCTACATTTCTGTGTTAATAGAGCACACAATATAAGTCCTAGCAGGAGTTTGGAAGTCCTCTCCACTTCGTGTTGCCTTGCTCAGTCATCAGAGTGTCTGATGTTTATTCTTACCAAAGGTAGTATCATTGATCTGAACTGAATAACAAATGTCTTATGGATAACATACTTCCAAATAACTCGTGTAATATAATATGTTCTCTTCCCTTTCTGGAATCTCATTATTTATTTACATATTATTCTTATACTTTATATCAAATTGCACTCTAGACAGTGATCACATGGATACCATAGCCCTGCCAGCTACAGGTTCTCGATGGCTGAACATACCAATTGTGAACACTGTCTTACAAATGGAATCAGTTTCATCTCTTGTCTTTGTCTGCTCTTTTGAAGCTATGGATAAAAATTTGTATTAATATAATTAAAAGAAGTAAAACAAATGGAACAAAATTACACAATCTAAATAGAAATTTCTCATGATCTAGACACATTACCACAGAGGAAATTAGGATGCTTTTAAATTTTCCTAGGCACTCAAAACTGCTTATTATTGACTATAATCCAGATTTGCGAATGATATCCAGTGCTACTCTTAGCCTACTTAGTATTCCATTTGTTACCAAGCCTGTTAGGCAGCAAAGGTGACCCATGTGCACAAACTGCACAGGTGAGCCTATGCTTGGTGCATGCCTGTTGCATTTCATTGCCTAATACATTAACCAGGATTTTAAATATGATGTATTGATAATGTGAAATAATTTTAGAAGCAATTAGTTAAACCGTGATAACACAAACAAAGTTTAGCACCTTGTGATTTTCACATATGTACTTCAGATGTTGAGAACTGCCTATTGTAGTTATGGAAGTGTTTTCTCTTTTCCATGGAAACTTGAAAGAATATATCTACATCTGGATATGGGTAAGTTTGTGTGGTTATATTCTATAGTTATAAATTTTGATATATTTTTTAAATATTTAACATTTTATATACAAACTTAGAAAGAAAAAGTTACGTTAATTATTTGCATATAGGAGCTACCATGAAGGATTTAAGTACTCCTTTCTGATCAATCAATATGAATTGTGTAGGTTTCAAAGAAAATATTAATGCCATTATAAAACTACAGTAAGCTCGACTCTTCCTAGGAAAAGCTAAAAACTAAAAATTGAATATAACTTTGTAAAACCATATTAGCATTTCTTACATAAAGGCATCTTTTGATCTTTCAGATATTCTTACCTCAAGTTTTAAAATAAATATTCATAGTACTGTAAAAATTATTCAAAGGAAAGTATTATTCAGCATATTTATTTATTAATTTCTTTAATTATATTTAAAATCTTGTGTTAGTTAATCTCTTCTGTTAGAAACCGGTACCAAGGTTTTGCTTCCTTTTCAAAGTGGAATTTTTATGTAGCTAAACAGTTCTGATACTGCTCCATGTGCTTGCTTGATATTTGCAAGTTTTACCACTTAAAATTTAATGCTGAAAAAGCTATGCATATATACATAAGCCATTCCCAGATGAAGAAGCACGTGTCACTGATGTCTGTGTATATGACCACAGAGGTCTTTAGGCTCTATGTGACCAGTTGTGTCACTTCGCCATGAACACAGCTAGTGCTTTGAAGGCAACAAACATAGGTGAATAAACGAGGAAATAAGAATCCTACCAGAAGCTGAATGTGCTGAATTTGCTTCATATGAGCCATGGCTGACACAAGCAAGGTGGAATCAAAGAACGAAAAACTTTTGACAAGCCATGCTTCAGAATCTTGGCCACTGTGGATGGCCATGATTATCTGCAGACAAGATGACCGTGTGTAAATGGCTTATATACACTTAAATTAAACACAGCAGGGTTGGAGTAATCTCTGTTTGCATTTTACTTTCTGTTAAGAAGGAAATTGCTTGGACTTGGAACATTTCATTTAATGGCATTTTTAGTTACCTTTTGTACTTCTAATGCCGGAGTCGAAATTCATTCCAAATTACCCGGTAAGACATAGGAAACTTTGGTAGTTTTTTTGCTTATTTTTTTTTAATTGCAGTTGCTTCCTTACCAATTTTGCTAAATTAAATGTGTTTTAAAGCATCTCAGTTCTTGAAACTTAATTATCCAAATCTCTGGGTGAAGTATAACAAACAATGCAAACCCCATTTATGTAATTTATTTTGCAAAAGAAAATAATGGAATGCAGTTGCGCTAATGATATACACGTTTCTGTATTTTTCTCCCTTTTCGACAACAACTTAGCAAAGCCCTATCATTTTGAAACAAAAGCTTTAAGGGCATTTTGAGGCGTGGATTTGCCCATTCTCTGCTTTTCAAAAGAGGTAGAGTGCATAATGGTGTATGCCTTTTGCAATCACAAAGGATTTTGATTCCTTCATTTTATCCTTCTATCGGTGAGTATTATTGACAGTTACACATAATAAGCCTTGAATAGAGATCATGGCTTGTAATTGTAATGTGTAAAGAAGAAGAAAAATGTTTAGATATTCGCTAGCTGAGGCATTATCAATTACATTTCAGCAGAATAACATCTGACTACCAGACCACTTAGGGTCTAAAACTTCAGTTTAAACTCGAGTATAATAAGAACATCCTTCATTTCCTTTGTATTCTGTAAAATAAAAAGATCTTTAGACCCATAATAATGCAGTACTGTACATTTTTCCTTCTTAACACCATCAATTAATAATATTAGTTTTCTAAATTTTACCTGTTGCCACACTTGCATTGAAGCATGTTTCTTCCCATTGTGCTTTTGGAAGTTAGGTCGAGAGACCTTGTCTTTGAGGTAGTAAATCCTTACCAGCCCATAAGTGATTGCAGATATAGACATGCAGGTAAGTAAGACACAAGCCCAAACTAAACAAAACCACTTCCTTCACTAACTGTACAAACAAAAGCTAAATGACAGTATATCAACGAAAATAGCTTCGTCTAAGAGCAAACACTGAAAAGTATGTTGTCTGTATGTGTCTTTATTATATCAGCAAATGTCTCCATAATAACAAATATGAATAACTTCAGTTTTTATTAGAGGAGTAGGTAGGTAATTGTATAAGAGGATTCTGAGTCACTAAAAGGCAGGGAGTCTTGCTTTCAGATAGTGTATGAAGTAAGAAGAAGCTAAATATCCCATTCCAGAAGGAAGTCAACTGGTTCCAGGTTTTCATTTCAAGACCCCCAAGGGCCCCAGAGTGGTTCTAAGTTTCAGGGTTCCTCATGATTTGCCTGTGTGACTATGAATCTCAAACTCCATGGCTCTTAGTGCTACCCATCCCTAACCTTAGTAAAAAAGCCTTGTAACTTGACAATATGAATCTGTCTGAGAGAGCTGTGAAGATGACCACAACTTAAGTTACCTATGGTGGAGCACTATTCTAAAAGTTAGGATGTCACTCTTTCATTGTACTATGTGTGCATGCATGCAATACAGCATGTGTGTGGAAGAACCACAGGACACCTTATCTGACTTAGTTTTCTTCTTCTACTAAATGGATTCTGAGGGTCAATCTTGAGCTATTGGGTTCGTTGACAAGTGTCTTTACCCCTGAGCCACTCTTTGGGATACGGAATGTCCGATTATTGATTGCTACTTCTTTTTATTGCCTCCTATGTGCAGTTGATTCACTTTTGATCATAGAAAGTTAATAGTCAAATTGTATTACTATTTCTATAAAAACATTTTGCCTTACTGACACATCTGTACTTCCCTTCATCCTAATTAACTGATAAATGATTTTGTAAGTTATCACCCCATTAATTTCTTTTAAAACCAATGCAAAGCATACGATTGATTGCAGCAATTGTGAAGAATATTTTTGGTTCTTTACTGTTAATTTAAAAGAATAGAACACTTCCTTTTGAAATAAATCACAATGTCTTGCATCACGGGACTCCTGTTCTCTTCTCTTCTCTATCTCTCTCCCTCTCCCTCTCTCTCTCTCTCTCTCTCTCTCTCTCTCTCTCTCTCTCTCTCTTTCTCTCTCTCTATTCATGTGTGTGTGTGTGTGTGTGTGTGTGTGTGTGTGTGTGTGTGTATGGTGCCTGTGATATGGATGATACATGTATGTGAAATGCATGTCTATGGTATATGTCCTGTGACCATGCTGTCAGAGGGCAGAGGAAGATATCCAGGAGTTTTCTTTCTCACCTCTCACTCTCTCTACCTTATGGTTTGAGACAGAGTCTCTTAATCAAACTAAATTCATGGTTTCAGCAAGAATTATTGGTTAGTGTTTTCTCAGGATCCTCCTGTTCACTGCTGGGGTTACAGGCTCATGTGGTTGTTGCTGACTTTTCTATGTTTTGAACTCATGTCCTTGTGCATTCAGGGCTAATTTTTCAATGTCTGAGCCATCTACTTACTTTCTTGAGTGAGAGCATTTTAGAAAATACAATTTAGACAATAGAAGTAATGAGCCTATATTAAAATATTATCATCTTCTGTGATTATAAATATACATCACATAGATTACATATTTATATGATATATAAATCTTATACATAAAAACTATATATATATATATAATTTTATTTGTGATACTTCTTAAGGTTTTGAAAGAAGGAAATTTGATGACAAGACCTTAGAACTTTCCCCATGCATCTCTCTGAGAAATAGACTCTGCATCCCTGAGGCAACTTGCATCTTAGGAAAGCTGCCATGAAATTTAACATACACTGTTGTCACACTTTGGAACTTTATTTAACATTTCACTTTGGCCCAGTTTCATAACTGAAATCACCATTAAACAATAATGGTTAAAACATAAATTTTTTAATGAGGCTGCACAAGAGATGAAATACATGAATGTTGGCACTGAAATATTGTCATGCTTATGTCATATAAAGGAAAGTAGTAATGTGTATGATTATGAATGCATTTATCACTTATGCATATTCACCATATATCCATCACACAATTACAGATTATACCTAGTATAATTAATTAAAATTAGTTTCTCCATTACTAACACCTGCTTATTTATGCAGATCTCAGAATATCTGAATTTCAACTTATCCTCTCAGGTTCCCAGACATTTAAGTATGTTATTAGGAACTGTGATTATTCGGCACCCCAACACTCAGGTATCACCCAACTTCATTACTACCTGATTAATTAACCTGTTTAAAGTGTGAAAGTTGGCACCTTGTCATTAGAATCCATGGGAATAACTAATGAGAAACTATGAAATAATTTGTTCCTCAATTAAAAAAACCCGACCAAGGAGGCTTTATCTCATTATTCTTGCTTCCTGTTATCACCTATACAAAGCCAAGAAGATTTCGCAAACCCTACTGTCTACAGACAACAGGCTATGTAACATCTCAGGGAACATTTCACAGATCTTTAATAAAACACGGTGTTATTCAACAGCCAAAGGTAAGGCAAGCAGTTTTCCCGGATAACATTCATTACAGAGCATCAATGTGAGAACCAGGTACTTTGATCTCATACCTGACTCAGGTTTAAATTAGGTCTCTATGTAAGAAGAAAAAGGAAAAGGAAAAGACGTAATCTAGTTCAATTTAGTCTGTGTAAAGACTTTGGAAAAATATCACAAGAGGTAATTAGTATTAAAGTACTCTTAAATTATGACATTTCCATATATTAAGAAACGCAGCCCCAAGGCCAGATTCCTTTCAAACAGGACTGATTTTATTCCATGGCCAGATCATAGCAGTATTCAAATAAAAAAATTAGTGAATTAATTTCAATTGTGTTGTTTCGTCCCGCTGACATTTATAAGGTCATAAATATCATAGAGCAATACTGAAGAATCAGAGGGATTGAAGGAAAGGTTTGTATAACACTTATAGGTTCACTCTCCTACTTGTTAGTTGTTCTGTGGAATTTACAAGAAGAAAGGACACAATTTTTACTATTTAGCATTAAATAAGTCAGTCCTTTCCTCAGTGTTAAGGTTGGTATTCTGCATACATCTCACTCTTTATTATAAGTTCCATGCCAGGATTTCGGCTGTAGAACTCAACCGATGTAAAACGATCCACTGTTAGAAGTCCCATTAGAGCACCAACTGAACAACCATAACAAACATGCAGAGGACCTAGCACAGACCAGTGTAGGCTCCATTATTGCCTCTTGAGTGACTGTGAGCCCCTATGAGCCCTTGCTTATTTGATTCTGCAAGCCTTGTTCTCCTGGTGTCCTTGACCCTTCTGGCTCTTATAATACTCTTGAGCAGACTTCTCTGAGGTATGCCTAATTTTCGCCTATGGGTCTCTTTTTCTGTTCCTATCAGTTGCTTGATGAAGCTTTCCTGATGATTATTGGGCTATGCACTCATCTATGAGTATAGCAGAATATCATTAGGAATCATCTCATTGATTTTTTTTCTTTCTTCTCATTTTCTCTACTTTTGTTTGGTTCTATCCTAGGACTAGGCTATCCAGCCTTGGGTTCCTGGCCATCCTGGCAGGGTTGGGTAAGTGCTCCCAATCATGGAGTGTTCCTCTACTTAGACCAGTCATTGGTTGGCTACTCCTGCAAGTTCTATAACACCATTTCTCCTGCACATATTGTAAGCAGAACATATTGTAAGTTGAAGGTTTTCTAACCCAGACGTATTAATTACACATGTTAAAACACAGGAAATAAATAATCCCACCCCAGTCAAAACCAAAAGTAGGGAAACATACAAACACAGACACCACCAACACCACCACCACCAACAACAAAATAACAGGCTTTAACAGTCATTGTTATCTCTCAATAGCAATGGCTTTAACTCCTGAATAAAAGGACACCGACTAAGAAAATGGATGCAAGAACAGGGTTCATCCTTTTACTGCAATGAAAAAAAAAAATACATCTCTATGTCAAAGGCAGACATTCCCTCAGAGCAAAAAGTTGGAAAAAAATTCCAAGCAAATGGACTGAAGAAGGAAGCTGATTTCTCCATTTTCATATTTAACAAAACACACTTCAAACATAAAATAAGGTATAGGGAGATATATAGCTTTCTTTTATATTATAAAAATTTGCTGATAAATAACAAAATATGAACGAACAAGATATTTGATACATTAAACCATATGTGAGTTAGGATTTTTTCATATGCAAACAACTTTCACCTATTTTGAGGTTTTGTAGAATTATGATAATTTATTAATAAAAAAATGAAATCCGTTGTGTTCACTCTATTGGACAACTTCATATTGATACAAAATTTCATGTACGATCATTATATTGTTTCTAATCAGCAGGTAATAACATATGGACATTTAAAAAATCTAATACACTTCATATGAAAAGCCTAACTACCCTTTGACATGAGATTATAGAATTGAATGATGAAAGCTAATAGATTTTAAGTGTAAAAAGAAGTAAACACAATTTTAAGAAAAGATAGAAATTCTAAAGTTTAAAAAGCAAATCTCAGAATTTCCTCAGAAGTTAGATCAACAATAGTTGAGAATCACTGAGAGGTACTATATCAATCATTAAAGTCTTCCCAAAATGGAGGTGCAAGAAATCAATTTCCTAAACTTAAAGATATCAGGAGAAACTGCAGTATTTTTCTTCACAATGTGTACCTACTGTTGAAATAAGAGAGAGAAAAAGAGAAGGTGGGAATAAATAGGAAGAAGAGGCAAAAGAGTCAGGAAAAAGGGAAGGAAAGCAAAAGGAAAAATAAAATTAACAAAATAGAGAAAATTTTCATTAGGAAAAATTCTGTCTTACTTGTTTGAGAGTTACATATTTAAACATGTATTATACTCTGACGTGAAAGAAAGGAAAAGGACCTAAAATTATCAATATCATTTTGAAGTATTCAAAATAGCTACCTCTAAATCAATTACAACATTGCTTATGTTTTATGGTGACATGAACAATTAAGTTTATAAAAATAAAAGATGAGTACTGAAAGCAACAATATAAGAATTACTATGTTGACTAAGTAAAGACATTTTTAAAAGTAGATGAAACTGAATATACTCTTTAAGTCTAATCGTGCACCATGGGAAAAGAGTAAATAACAAGAAAGAGACTGTGTGGATTCTGAAAATGATTCATAGATACCTTACCTTAAAGAAAGAGGAGTTATTCAACTTGTGAATTTGTGCTACCACTCAAAGTACTGAACACCTTTGATATTATTTCTATCTTTACTAACCAGAGATCCAATGAATGGTATGTACACATGTAAAACTTCTTGTACCTTTCCTATTTTGTGCATCTATGAATCTATCACATAACAGTAGTTAAATGTAGATAAAACATATCAATTTTGACAAACCTGTCAATATACAAAATACTTAAAGTGAGTGTTCTAAAATAAAGTGAATCTTCTTGGTAGATGTTACTAGTGACTGCATATCAGTGTTAGTCTGTGAGCTTGATTACCCTACCGCTCAATTAGTAGTCCGTAGTTAGGAGATCCATGTAACAATTGGACCCTTTCTTGGGACACCTCTGGATCTTGAGGAAATAGGCATCTCTATTAGGAGTCGATGGGGGAAGTTTTGAATTGGTGGCATTCCTGGCAATGTTTTTTCATTTATTTTTATGCCGGCAGTGAAAAGCATTACTATTGTTTCATTTTATCTCTGCTCCAGAACTAATGGAGTGCATTATTTGACTTCCTTCCTCTGAAGTTCACCATAGCAGAGGTCAGCTTCTGCTATCTTCAGAGCACACTGGAAAGGAGCACAAACAAGAGTAAATCAAGCTAAAAATAGCTGTTCCCTCCTCTCTTCCTTAGGTCCAACCAAGCCTCTTCAACTGCATTTCGAGTACTTGCTGATTGGAGTCTGAGTAACGTTTTACAGGAAACTCCATCTTTGGGATTCTGACTTGGTTATTCACTCACCTAACACAGGTGTTGGTTTCTGAAATTCAGCTTAGTAGGATGAAATATGAACAATGATAACATAAAGCTCGCTCAAGACTGCCCTTCTGTTTCTATGATCATGTCACATAAGGCGCCCGAGATTTGTTCACTTGTGGAAGGAAACGGTCTCTACAGTGTAAGTTATTAAACCAACCATCACATGGGATATTAGAAAAACACAAACTTAGAATATTAATCACTACTCGAGTCTTTGAAATCAGTAATTTTAAAATGAAAATCTTGGAGAATTTTGAATATATGCAAAATATTGATATAATAAGCTGTCTGTGCATGTTGCTCACTCACAGCCACAGATACTAATTTTATTTTTGCAATGGTCATGCTAGGCCAGAGGACACTGTTTCCTTCGGGCATCCCTGACTTCTGGCATTTATACCTTTCTGCTTCCTCTTCCAGGATGGTCTGTGGAATCTGATGAAGGGATGTGATCTAGACATCTTGTTTGTAGCTGCTGAGCACTCCGTTAACTATTCTCTATGGATTGATCCCTTGGGATTTTCTATGTTCATAATTCCATTGCCCAAAAATCTACTCTGATGTAGTCTTAGAGCTATACAATCTGTGTGCATAAAGACCCAAATTCAGAGGGAAATATTTTTTACCATTTTAAAATTTTTATTAGTTCCTTCAGAGTTTTTTATAAAATATTTTTAGATTAATATGATTAGGTTTCTCTCTTCTCTTTCTCTCTCTAAATTCTACCACCTTTTCCTCCTTGTTATCTTTCAAATCCATGATCTTTTATTATAAATTGTTATTGTATACATTCCTAAATATAACCCGTTCAGTCTGTTTAACATTATTTGTATGTATGTTTTCAAAGCTGACTATTTGGTATTGGAAAACCAATTGGTATGCTTTTGCCTGAAGAAAATTATTTCTCAGACCTTCAGCAATTCTTAATTGCCCGTGGTTTTTTGTTTTCATGTCTTAACTATTGAGAATAGAGAAACTATGAACAAAGAAAAATAGTAAATAGAATCCATTGGGTATATGTTCACAAGTGTTAAACGTGGGTCATATAGTAAACCTAACTTTAGTTTTGAGAGTAACCACCAAACTTATTTCTTTCTCTTTTTTTTGAAATTTATTTATTAAAGATTTCTATGTCTTCCCCGCCACTGCCTCCCATTTCCCTACCCCTCCTCCAATCAAGTCCCCCTCCCTCTTCAGTCCAAAGAGCAATCAGGGCTCCCTGCCCTGTGGGAAGTCCAAAAAAACCCCACCTCCACCCAGGTCTAGTAAATTGAGCATCTAAACTGCCTAGGCTCCCACAAAGCCAGTACGTGAAGTAGGATCAGAAACCCATTGCCATTGTTCTTGAGTTCCCAGTAGTCCTCATTGTCCGCTATGTTCAGCTAGTCCGGTTTTATCCCAGGCTTTTTCAGACCCAGGCCAGCTGGCCTTGGTGAGTTCCCAATAGAACATCCCGATTGTCTCAGTGTGTGGGTGCACCCCTTGCGGTCCTGAATTCCTTGCTCGTGCTCTCTCTCCTTCTGCTCCTGATTTGGACCTTGAGATTTCTGTCCGGTGCTCCAATGTGGGTCTCTGTCTGTCTCCTTTCATCTCCTGATGAAGGTTAATATCCAGGAGGATGCCTATATGTTTGTCTTTGGGTTCTCCTTATTTAGCTTCTCTAGGATCACGAATTATAGGCTCAATGTCCTTTCTTTATGACTAGAAACCAAATATGAGTGAGTACATCCCATGCTCCTCTTTTTGGGTCTGGCTTACCTCACTCAGGATAGTGTTTTCTATTTCCATCCATTTACATGCAAAATTCAAGAAGTCCTTGTTTTTTACTGCTGACTAGTACTCTAATATGTATATACTCCATACTTTCTTCGTCCATTCTTCCATTGAAGGGCATCTAGGTTGTTTCCAGGTTCTGGCTATTACAAATAATGCTGCTATGAACATAGTAGAGCATATACTTCTGTTGTATGATAAGGCCTCTCTTGGGTATACTCCCGAGAGTGGTATTGCTGGGTCCAGGGGTAGGTTGATCCCGAATTTCCTGAGAAACCGCCACACTGCTTTCCAAAGTGGTTGCACAAGTTTGCATTCCCACCAGCAATGGATGAGTGTACCCCTTTCTCCACAACCTCTCCAGCAAAGGCTATCATCGGTGTTTTTGATTTTAGCCATTCTGACAGGTGTAAGATGGTATCTTAAAGTTGTCTTGATTTGCATTTCCCTGATTGCTTAGGAAGTTGAACATGATCTTAAGTGTCTTTTGGCCATTTGAACTTCTTCTGTTGAGAATTCTCTGTTCAGCTCAGTGCCCCATTTTATAATTGGGTTGATTAGCCTTTTACGGTCTAGTTTCTTGAGTTCTTTATATATTTTGGAGATCAGACCTTTGTCAGTTGCGAGGTTGGTGAAGATCTTCTCCCAGTCAGTGGGTTGCCTTTGTGTCTTAGCGACAATGTCCTTTGCTTTACAGAAGCTTCTCAGTCTCAGGAGGTCCTATTTATTCAATGAGGTCCTTAATGTCTGTGCTCCTGGGGCTATACGTAGGAAGTGGTCTCCTGTGCCCATGTGTTGTTGAGTACTTCCCACTTTCTCTTCTATCAGGTTCAGTGTGTTCGGACTGATATTGAGGTCTTTAATCCATTTGGACTTGAGTTTTGTGCATGGTAATGAATATGGATCTATTTTCATTCTTCTACAGGTTGACATCCAGTTTTGCCTGCACAATTTGTTGAAGATACTCTCTTTTTTTCCATTGTATACTTCTAACTCCTTTATTGAAAATCAGGTGTTCTTAGGTTTGTGGGTTAATGTCAGGGTCTTCTATTTGATTCCATTGGTCGACTTCTCTCTTTTTATGCCAATACCAAGCTGTTTTCAATACTGTAGCTCTGTAGTAGAGTTTGAAAGTCAGGGATGGTAATGCCTCCAGACGATCCTTTATTGTATACGATTGTTTTGGCTATCCTGGGTTTTTTGTTTTTCCATATAAAGTTGATTATTGTCTTCTCCAGATCTGTGAAGAATTTGATATTAGTGTTGTCATCCACAAACAAAATCTCAAACTCTACTTATTGATAACAAACTGCTTTTAATGTTTCAAATCTGCTTTTATGTTTTAAACAACTAAATAAATATAATATTTAACTCCTCAGTTCTTAGGATATTTGTATACTGAATCATGTAGATCAGCATGTCCTTTTAAAATTCTCACTTGCATTTTTCATTTCTGCAGTTAAATATCTTCATTTTAATTAGTGAACTTTCAAAATAAATTGAAATAAGCAACCAGTCTCCAACAGATAAATGAAAAATGTGCAATGAATCTAGAAATGTCTTTTGTAAAGGTGCTAGGTGGCTACGTTGCTTAGATACCCATCCCATTGATGCTGACAGCATTACGATCGTCTAGATTCAGCTGGGTAAATTACAATCCAGATTTCCATTTCATTAAGTTTTCCTTGCAAATCTTAAAAAATTTGAAATGTGCATACAGTTTTCACCACTGTCGCTTAGGACAAAATTTACTCATTTAAATATTTAGAGTCCTATACTAGTGAGCAACTAACTGGGAATTTGAAAAGGTTGAATTGAAGAGATTTTGACATCAAAATTATTTTGCTAGAAAAATAATTACCTTTGAAGAATGAAGAGGCACAATTTTTTCCCATTTTATTTTGATCATTAAATTGATTTTCATTTTTCTTCCAATACAAGTAAATCAATAATGGAAAATTTAGAGCCATGTTATCTTTCTAAAATATTCAAGATATTGAATTTCCATTGCCAAAAGAGGCAGTCTTTTTGCACTTCAGTCTCTATCCTAATGTTTAAATGTAGGCTAATTTCTCAGATATCTTAGATGGTTTCCCAGTATCTTGTTCAGAGAATACAGTAATTCAATTTATCAGATAATAAAGATCATTTGCAGATATTTCTAAGGCGCTACTCAAAGGCAAGAATAAAGAAAATAAGAAGACTCATAACTTTTCACAATTAATAGACAAAGCTTTGAGTGGAGATTACAGTATGATCATGATGAATTAAAGATACATCTTTAGTGCATGTTTGTAGAGCTCATAATCCTTATTATATTCACCTGTAATATATATGCATTCATTTATTACCATAAGCTTCTATCTCAAACCAATTACTGAAATTCATTTAAAACATCTGAGATTAAAACATTAAGTCACAAGTAGATTGTTTACACTTTGAATGCAATAAACTGTTTATTTATTTTTTCCATTTCCTCCCTTCTCTGTAGAAAGAAAAATTAGTCTATGTTATTAGCTGCATCTGTGGTGTTTAAAACTTATGCATTTAATAGAATGATTCAAGCCTAAGATAATGTATTTCATATCATACGTATACTCTTGGTTAAAATTAAGTCTCTGTTGCTTCTTTCTATCACCTTGGTTCTAAACTCAGCTTTGATTGATGAGCCTTTTTAATGAGTTGAAATTCACATAACATAAAATTAGCCATTTTTAAGCAGACAATTTAGTGGGATTTAGTATAATCAAAGTGTTGGGAAGCCAGCATCTACCCATTCCAGGATATTCCATGCTCTGTAAAGGAGTCTCAAACCTCTGTGAAGTTGCCATGCTGGTCCTTGCCCTAAACCTCTAATATACAAGGGTCTGTGTTCTGTCTCTATGAACAGATTTAAAGTGATTATTGTATATTGAGTCTCCTTTCATTTAAAATAATGTTAATTACTATTGTAATCCATTCTGAATTTTTTCATAATTTTTGACCACATATCTCAATCATATAAAATAGTTTTCAATTTTGGATTTGAAATAACTGTTGTGTATTTACCATTTTCCATCTGCATTTCATTATCTGAATTATATTTTAAAAAATTTCTCCCTTGATTACAGTTATAATTCAAATGATATATTTAAAACCTTATTTTTGTTCCTCTTCCAATTGTATATTTAACTCCATATTTCAAACATTTGAGGTATTCGAGTTACATTATATTTGAACATTTCTCAATCATATGAATACTTTCTACCTTCAAGAATCAAGTGCTTAACCCTTTTCCAATATACACTGTGTCACTTTTTAAAGTTACAAGTTTATCACATGAATCCTAAACTGTGAATACAAATTTCAATAGTAGCTTTAATTCTCCAGTTTTAAATTGTCACTGAACTGACACTAAAATTAATAAATATTGCTTATGTAACAAGTGATAACCATACAATAATATCATTAATAATATACTAAACTTATTTTTTAATTTCATATGTATATCATTTTCTCAAGACAATTTATTAAAAGTGATCATAAATTTGAGAATAAAATGATTGTTCTTAATTTAATGTCTCCCTCATAATAATTTAATTTATATTGTTATCATGATTTTCTTATATATTTCACTTTTGCATTTGTATTTCTCGACATTTCCAATTTTCTCTTAAGTTACTACTTGATTATCTCAGATTCTCAACTTTTTTGAACACTCAGTGGGGATTTTCCATTCCTTTATACTCTCTTTTCTTCAACAAGTATTTTCCTAATGGCCTAGTCCTCCCTCTGTCTGGAACAGGTGCCTTCTCATCTCTATTTGATCTTTGTCTATGGCCTGACCCGTCACAGTCTTGCACAGTTGAATCCATTGTTTCTAGGACCATTGTCCTCATCTTTCTGTGTTTCCTCTCTCATTGGAATACATATTATTGTATGAACAATAAACAGAGAAAAATTTCTAATGGCCTCCTATGTTGAAAATCACTTTCTATTATTTGACTAGCTGGAAATTGCTCTGGGTATAACAATTTATAGGTTTGGCAATTTTCCCATAGAACACCAGATAGTATTATTGAAAATTACAAAGAAATTTCATTTCTTCATAGGTAATCTTGACTTCAGGTGATAAAATTTTATGCTTATACATCTATTTGTAAATAGTTATACTCTTGTAGAATATCATAACAAGGGAAACTTTTAACACTATCAACGAATATATGTCTCACATTTCTGTTCCATTATTATTTTTGTTTAACAATTTGAATGTGGGATGACTAAGTGTATATGTTTATCCTCCATGATTTCAATATGTTGGCTCTTGACTATTGTTTTATATTATTTACTCTTCGTAATTGCTGACTCTTCGCAAATCATTAAGAGTATTTTTTTCCTCCTATATAGTGAGAATTTTTCTGAGATGGGCTTCTTGACCAGCGAGGAAGAAACACCCACCACACAAGGATTCTTCTCAGATCACGCTTTACTGGAGTGCACTTGGTTGAGGGGGAGCATAAAGCAAAGGGGGGGGGGGCAGAAAACGAGAGAGCCCCAAGTAGAGAACCAGAGTGTATATTTTTTCAGTGGATTAGTGGAAGAATCTGTCGCAGAGATTCTTAATGAACGTGATGAGTGAATCCCCTCTCTCCCTCCTCTCGGCTTGACAGTATTCATCTGCAGGCTTCTAGCTGCAACTCAATGGACATGGCTAACAGCTTTTCTCTAAAGCATCAGAATTCGCTAGAGAACTTAGGACTGTCTTGGCTATTTTGTCCATTTTTACCACTTTATTTAGCTGATGTTTTCATATGCATCATGACACATTAACCCTAGTCATTCTATTATCTTGAGGCCTGAAATGCCTTAGGTTTTGTTCAGAAGACTTTTCCTTAATGTAAATATGACTTGTCCTTTGCCTCTTTCAAGTTTTTTTCTTAAATGTTATATTTTCAGGCATAATGTCTTAAGTATCATATTTAAAATTGCAATCTTTAGTTCTACCCAATAACCATAATTCCTTTTGTTTTGTTTATATTTTATGCTTTAGTCTCTACCTTTGATAAATGACTGGAATATTGTTTTACATAGTTGAATTGATATAGACTTTAATATGCTGAGGAAGAAATGTCTAGCTATCAATTTTGATGCTAGGGAAATTTTAATGAAAAGCATCAGTTCATTAACCCATGATTTAGTAAACCAAGCAAACATGTTCAGACTTCTGTGGAGTAACACTTTCTGAACAGCAGAAGAGAAGATCACCTTGAAGTTTAGCTGTGAAGGAAATGCGGCTCCTGTTTGTATTCCTTACACATCTCGTATCTTCCTGTTGGTTCACGACTCTGCCATAATGACTTTTTTAATTGAACTCTTCTGGTTAATATTTCCTTTGGATTCTATTTTTCTTATTTAATGGATTACTGCAATGTATCCCCAAAAAGAAATATCTGAACTGAATTAGCTTAGAAGTAAAAAATTTATATCAAGAGGAATTGGATAATATTCCAGTGGGGTTACACTGAAAATCCCAAAGTATTAATATTTTTCAATGCAACAAGAAAGGAATCTCAGTGTGTCAGCTAACTGGGAAAGGGAGGCGAGGTTCTACACATTTCTATAGCCCTATGGGAAGAATGAGTTAATTACAATCCCTCACTTAGAGTCAAAGAAATTGAATTTCTGTTAAAATATTGGAAGATGTTAACAAAATGTGAAAAGCTACCAGTTGTTTGCAACACTTGGTTTCTTCACAAGAACTCCACTAGGTATTTGCTAAAGAAAAGAGCTCAGTTGTAATAGGTATGTATTGGTGGGTTTTAATCAAAATAATTCGTCTCTATGGATACATTGCTGATAAATATCAACCCGCAAAATGTTTGGTTCAGAGAAATGAGAAGTTTGTGTGTGTGCACATTTATACTTTCAAAATTTGTGTTGTTTTCAAACAGTCTTTATTTGCACCTATGTAATTATATAGTTTGTATGTGTGCACATCTATGCTATCAGGATATGTATTCATTTAAAACTTTTTTGCACCTATGTAATTATATACATTTTCTCACATGCGGTAGTTGAACAATATTTATATGTACTCCTACATACGAAGCTATGAATTGTTTGTCATTTTCTCAAAAGAATATCTAGCAATATCCGGCAGGTAAGTAAATTTGACTTAATTAATTTCCACAAAATTTGTGTGTTCAACACTAAACCTTTTCTATAAAATGTTCTATGAAAATGTATTAGAGCTTACCTTACTTTGAATGTATATATGCATATAAGGACACTACAAGGGAGAAGAGACGTGCATTGGAGGCTAAGTTTACCATGATAAAATGAAAATATTCTGTGATGCTTCCCCTAATGAGAAATTAGGATAAGAAATAATAATTCTAATTATGATATTAGTTAAAGAAAGACAAATAAATTCTACCTTGTATTAAAATAGCTAAGACAATGTAATTCCTTTCTCACAAAAACTATTGTAAGAGATATAACAAAGGTGGACTAAAGTGATGCTCTTGCAAGCTCCATATTTTTATCATGTGCTCTTAGGATGACAAATTTCAGGCTTGTACAATTTTGAATTAGCACTTTTTGTTAGGGAATAATTATATTTGTATGCTAGAAACTTATTTTTTTTTCAAATATACTTACTGTTTTATTAGCATCTAACAGGTCCCAGTCAAGTCAACAAATGGACAAGACTTCAACTATGGTGTCAGAGTGAGTGCTGGGCTTTACAAGAGCAAAGCATAAAATATGTCTTCATCTTGAAGACAGACTGGGTCACTGAACATCTGCAAAGATGTCACATGTGGCCTTCACTGGGGAAAGTATGTAAGTTCCCCCCAAAACTAATTTATTTCTAACTTATAATAGCTTAAAACTTAATTTGAAAGTGAATATGTGTTTTTAAAAAAGAAATTCAGAATCCATCAAGAAAATTGGGCTAAACTCACTCCTTTGTGCCAACAATCTTTCAATGTTTATTATTTTGCTTGTTCTGCAATAGTGATGTGGTGTAAGAATGAGCACTTTCACAATAAATTTATTTGCAATGTATACATGCCCTAAAGGAAATCTAAAATCATATATGACGAATATACATCAGACATCTCATAGTGTTGCTGTAAGAAAGCTGTCCAATATACTATTTCCTAAAACTTCTCATTGGCTTAAGTGTACGAATATTTTGGATCTGCCAGGGGTGTTTCTTTAGGTTAGAAGTAAAGGTCAGTAATGCAGTGCTCTGGTTGGAGTGGGACATTATGGTAGTGAGGTGTGATGGGAGTAGAACTTGAATTTGATCAATGAACTCAATTATAGCCCCATTCCAAGGATTTCGAATCTTTGTTTACAATGATGCCTGCACACTAGACACTGCTTTCCAAATCCTCCCAATAAATAAAAAGGATACTTGGTGTTGATGTATATTCACACGCCCTCTCTCTCTTTCTCTTGCTTCCTCCCTCTCTCCCTTCTTCTCTCAGTCTTTTTTCCTTTTATAGCTCTTCTGGGTCCCCAGCTGATTTCTTCGCGAGGTTAGCTGCTAATACATTCCTAGCGCCCATGCATTATTAATGCTCACTGCTATCCAAGGTGGCAGTGACAAATAGAAAGCAAACTCTACTGACTAGTGGGGAATGTACTTTTTAGTCACGCTTGAATTTTCCAGTCCATTCTACTTCTTCAGGATATTTCAGTAGATTCTATGTTCAGATGTGACTTTAATTCCTTACTATCTATTTTTCCACCTTTTTAGGCTTTCAAATCCAAGAGCGATGCAAAGAGGAGAGGTTTGGATATTGGAGAATTAATAACAACAGAGAAAAATACATGTGTGTGTGTGTCTATGTGTGTGTGTGTGTCTTAAATTACCATTGATGGTTTCCAAAGCAGAAAAGTCAGAAGTCCCTGTGTATGGAATAAATGATAGTTTTACTCTAAAACTACTGTAAATGAAATAAAGTAAATTATACTCTTTTAACTCAGTTGTGTCAGAAATAATAGGTGTGTATCATAAAAAACATTCATATTTTAATAATCAGATTTGTTTCTTCAAACAAAATCCTACTCATTGTCTAATATAAAGAAGAAATCTGTAGAGTGCCTTCTGCTGTGCACTGTCCTTGCCTTTTGAATCCAACTAGCAACTCCATTCCAAGATTTATGCATTCATATATATATATAATTGATAAAGATCAAAGATATTAGAATTTATTTGGTTAAGTGGAATATGTTTATTTTTACTCTACTCTTCTGTTTAAAGTAAGAAATAATAATTATGAACATCAATTGTTACAATATCCATGATCATAAATTTTGATGTTTATCATTTTGACAGCATTTTGGTCACTTATCCTAGAATAATAAAAATGATTATTGAATAATGTAAAGCATAAAATATGTTAAAAGATGAAAGTTGCATTAATATGTATACATAAGTATTTTATCACTTATTTTGTAAAATAAATGAGCAAAGGACAGAAATCTCTGACTTTCCAACATGTGGAACAGGTAATTTGGGTATTTTAAGGTATATTGAAGTATTCAGTGTAGAATAGTTACAGAACTGTAAATGTAAATGACATTTTGGCATGACTGACTGAGCAGTGACATTTCCACATGCATACACAAATGTTTCATTAAGTTTCCAGCTCTTAGGGTGATTTAAATACAGCATGTATACAGTTTATGCTGAGTATATCAGAGGCAGGAACAGAACCACCTCTACTTATATGTAGATTCAAGGACTAAGCACATGAGAGTAATAAATGGTGACATGACACTTCTGAGCCACCAAGGCCAAGCTGACAGCTCCACAGTTTTAAACATTCTATAGCCTCAAGACTGCAGATGAGAAGTACTCAATGAAAGAGGAAGAAAGAAGACCCCTCTGATGAAGGATCTGGCTATCCCAGCTTCCCTAGCTGCTGGAACTCAAACAGTGACTGCAGACAGAGGAAATCATTTCTTCCCTAACCACCAAGACATCTGCACTGCAGGCTTTGCAGACTTGCTGGGGACAGGATTGCTGTTCCTGCCATTCCTGTTGATGAACCGCAGACTTATTCTGCAAAACACTGCTCCATGCTGCTACCCCAAAGACCTAAAGAGCCCAAGGCTGTAATGCCTGGATCCTCTCAGCTAGGTATCCCAGATCCTGCTGAGGACTTAGAGGAGGATTATCTTGCTACCAAGAGATAGGGTATTTGGTTGTCAAAGATAAGAGATAATCATGGCTGGATGCTTTATCATATGTCACCTCTCACCCACACTCCTCCTATAAGTAACTCCAATAAACTCACTAGTTATCCAACCTAAATTTTTATGAGATTGTTTCTTTTGTCTGGCACTGATGCTTAATTAGGACGAATAGGCACTTGTTCACATCTTAGGGAAAGTCATAGGATGGGAAAGGAATGACATACTTAGAAAGCAAGTCAGAGCCAGTTAGTAGTCAACACTAAATTGAAACAGATGGAAGAATCTACAAATGATTTCACTTATTCTAATGGGTGAATTTATTATAAAAATTGATCTCTATGTGGATTAAAGGGGATTAATTTGAACTTAGTAAACTATAGTATTGGTGACTTTTCCCATTAATGTGAGGAAGTACCTACAAATAATCAATTTTAGGGAGAATTTAGTTGATTCATTCTTTATGGGTACAGTTTTTGAGAGGGAAGGCCTGGTGGCAGGAGTTTATTCACAACTGGACAGTCCCTAAAGCAAAGAAGGGAAAATGCTATCCTTTATCTGGATTTCTCCATTTCCTTTTGTCTTTTTCTAGAACATGAGACCATGGTATGGTACTGCGGTATTCAGGAAAGATCTTCCTATACCAACTAATGTTCTCACGAAAGAGCCTCATAGATGCATAAAAAGTATGCTACACTAATGTCCCTGTGTTATAAAGTCACCAGACCTGACACCCTAACCTACATCACTAATAAACTTATGCAACCTAGTATTCTGTTCAAATTGTACTTTTTCACATCCTTCTGTACCTGGATAAGTTGGCAGGGATAATAACAAAGCAAGGTACCGTGATATTTTCTCTGCCAAACAACTAATCTGTGACTTTTGAATTCAACATCACTTGGGTTGTCAAAACACAGGCCGAATGATACCAGATTCTCTACCAGAACGTGACCTCTCTCCCACTTATCCACATAGTCTTTGTGTTTTGTGGACCCTCATGAACCAAATGTCCCTGTCTTTCTCTTAAAATTCTGATCTTCTAAACCACTAACACGATGGATTGCTAAACACTTCCTAAAATGTTCTAAGGCTCCTGTAGCTCACAGTTCCAAACCTCCCCTGTTACTTTCATAAACCAGTTCCAAAGGTCTAAGAAAAATACAGTCGTCTATAGCAATGGCAGCACTGATTATTCTGATTCAGACCAGGTCTCTGTGTTAGTTACTAACTGCTGGGATGGAACTCACAAGAAAACAATTTAAGCATGAAAGGCCTATTTTAGCATATATATTTTACAGTCTGTCGTGGTCCTAAGGTATATCAGCAGCCATATGAGTGGCTATTTACATTGGGTTTGCAGTTGGAAAACAAAGAGAAAGGGTCTGCTATTCATCTGTTTCTACTGCCCCTGTTTCTACTGCATGTACTGTTTTTTGGGACCCTAGTCTATTTGGATGCAAAGCTTCCTAGGCCTGAATGTAGTGAGGAGGGCCTTGGACTTCCAACAGGGCAGGATTCCCTGCCCTCTCTTAAGGAGGGAGGGAGAGGGAAGAGGATGAGTGAGGGAGCAGGGGGGGGGATGGGAGGAGAGGAGGAAGTGTCAATTTTTGAATGGAAAAAATTTTTTAATTAAAAAATTAAAAGATATATTTATATTTTTAATTATGTATATGTGAGCATCTCTGTGTTGTGGAATAATTATCTTATACACCTTAAAGATTTGCCACTCAAATTAGTTTAATAAAATGCTGAGAGCCAGGTGTAATACCATTAATAATATCCCAGAGACAGATATTGGGGTTCAACCTGAAGGCCAGAAAAACAAAACAACCAGCCACTGGCTCTTATTTCTACCTCAGTCTGAAATTTGGTACTGCCTCCAAGAATTCTCAGAATGAGACTGTGTCTGAGCTGTCTCCTCCCATCTTATAAGTCCTCATTAAAATTGAGATTAAAGGTGTGCACCATGACTGTCTGGTTTCTATATCTAACTAGTGTGGCTACCATGATTAAAGCATGTGCCACCACTACGTGGCCTGTATGGTTGACTATTGTCCCTGTTTTACTCTCTGATCTTCAGGCAAGCTTTATTTATTAAAATACAAATAAAATATCACTACAGTTAGGCAGGAAGTATAGGTGGGGTGACCAAACAAAGTATGATGGGAAGGAAAAGAGCAGAGTCAGAAGACAGCCAGATTCAGAGAAAGCAAGACAGGCAAGCTATACTGGCATAATGTGTAAATCAGGAATATGTAAATAAGGAATATGAGTTAACTTAAAATGTAGGAGCTACTTAATAATGACTCTTAGCTATTGGCCAAGCCTTTATAAGTAATATTAAGCCTCTGTGTGGTAATTTAGGAAGCAGATGCTGGGTATTTGGGACATAGCAGCTCCAAAACAAGAAACTGTTGCACACATCTCTGCAAGTGGGGATTTGGTATATCAGTACAGGTACCCAGAAATACTAGAAAAGGGTATAAGAGCCCATGACAATGGAGTTACAAACAAGGTTACAACAAGGTTTACTAGCCACTGAGAAATCTTTCAAACCATACCTTCTAATATTTTTATTTACCCTGAAGTACCAGCTCATGTACAATCTACATTCCAAATATCCTCATAAATACCCTATGCTTATAAATAATCATAGATATGTGTGTATCACATATACAAGTATCACAAAGGACACAAATCCAAGTTGACAAGGATTAACTAGCATAATGTCAAAGTATATATTGAAAAAATATTTTTCCACATGAAGCATGAGAAAAATTTTGTATCCACATGTGTAAGAAAGAGATTAGATCCATAAAATGAAACTGAAAATCTGGAGGAGAATGTCAAAATATCAGCATAGACCTAGGGATTCTGAAAGACTCCAATAGCACAGAAAATAATTTCAGATTAGAAGAGTGCAAGCTTATAAAATACAACAGGTTTTTCACAGTAAATATATCAGAAAATTACAGCCTATAGGTTGAGAAAATATTTTGTTAGCAGTGCATCAGAGAGAATAAATAGGAATAGAACATAAAGAGCTAAAATATAAACAAATAAAACACAAAATCAGTACATAAGTCAGTGACTGAACAGAGAGTTCTCAAAGAAGAAATGAGGGTTGGGGAGATGACAACATTAGTAAAGGTATGTATCTGTAATACCATCAGGAGTGAGGCAGAGAAAAAAGTATCCATGTTATAATCTAGTCAAATGAGTCAACTCTAAGTTCAATACAAGACCCTCTATCAAAAATTAAGGTAGAAAGTGATGAAGAAAGCAATGTCTACGTCTGGATTTCACAAGCATATGCGTACATGAACAGTTGAAAACTTGGTAATGCACAAAAAACAAAACATACACATACATATACACATAACAGGAAGGAACACAATGATTAATAAACATTTTCAGGAGCATAAAACCTCCTTAACTATCGTCTAAATGCAAATAAAAACTGGTATTGAGATTTCGTCTCACCATAGTTATAATGTCTATCATCAAGAAAATAAATGACAAGAAATGATGGATGTGGAGAAAGAGAAAGGGATCTTTTTTTTTCTGGTTTTTCGAGACAGGGTTTCTCTGTGGTTTTGGAGCCTGTCCTGGAACTAGCTCTTGTAGACCAGGCTGGTCTCGAACTCACAGAGATCAACCTGCCTCTGCCTCCCAAGTGCTGGGAAGAGAAAGGGATCTTTTTACACTGTTAATGGGAATATAACTGGTGTAGCCACTGTGGATATCAGTATGGAGGTCCCTTATAAGACTAAATGTACTGCTATTTGATTCAATTATAACACTTCTGAGTATCTACCCAAAGTATTCTATGTCTAGATTCAAGTTTTTTTGGTACTATTTGCAATAGATAAGAATTGGCAGCACTATAGATATTCATCAGATGATTAATAGATAAAGATCTGGTTCACATATATTATAGAATTTTATCTAACTGTAAAGAAAAAATCAAGTTAAGTTATGTAAATTCTAAAATAGGAAAAGTGGATGAAACTCATAATTCGTATTTTAAGTAAAATAAGCCAGAATCAGAAAGACAAACGTGACATTATTTTTCATATGTGAACCCTAAATTTTATAGTGATTTGTGTGTGTATGTATGTGTATGTGTATTGCATGCAGGTCATAAAACTTGAAGGGGGGTTATGCATGAAGAAAAAGAGATCTTAAGGAGGGAAGAAAAGTAGAGAGAATAATGGAAAGCATGTGCCATGAAAACAGAGCCAAGCTTTGGGAGGGTGCAGCCAAGAAGGGATCAAAGGGATAAGGAAAGGTTGGAGGGAGGGAGAGGAATAAGAACAAAATATAAAAATGCCATAATGAAATCCATTATTAGTAGGCTAACTTAAAAAGCTAACAAAAAATAAAGATAAGAGACAGTATATTTCTGTCCGGTGCTCCTCCC
>NC_022011.1:60137024-60155161 GCF_000317375.1 Microtus ochrogaster | reverse complement strand
ACCTTGCTAGACCTGGATGGAGGTGGGTGGTCCTTGGACTTCCCACAGGGCAGGGAACCCTGATAGCTCTATGGGCTGACAAGGGAGGGGAACTTGATTGGTGGAGGGGGGAGGGAAATGGGAGGTGGTGGCTGGGAAGAGACAGAAATCCATAATAAATAAATAAATGGGAAAAGAAACTTTAAAAAAAAGAGACAGTATATTACTTGCAAGGCTGATGAGTGAATTTGCTACGTAGCAAAGTCTGATCTTTATCTTTTGTTTTAAGGAAATTTTACTAATTACACTATAGCCAAAGTGTGAGCTTACATAGTGTTATTCGTGTTACATATGTGACAAACTGTAGATATGCACATAAAAACATGAACTGTACATTTCCCATGTGATTGCATTTATCATATCCTCCCAGGACCCATCATTACTGTTGTATGAGAACATTAATTAACAATGTACCAGCGTTCAACCTGTTAAGAACATGTAGGCTCTTTCTCATTCTAGGTCAGCTCTAAAAATGCAGAATGCACAAGCACGTAAAGGATAAGCAACTGTCCTTTCCCTAGGTGAAAGATTTAATGTTATTTTTATCACGCATTTTAATCTGATGATTTTGTTGTACAATATAAGGAAGTTTAATTTACTTATTTACCTATTATTAATTTTTATGATAACTTCAGTAAAAAGAAACTTGTTTATGCTTAAGTCAATTCTCAATGACTTATATTTAAGGTGTTTCAGATCTTTATAGACTGTTCTGAGGACAGGTAATAGTGAAGAAATTGTATAGTGATGTTTGTGAATTGGTTTGCTCAAGAGAGTTATGAATGATAACGATTGAATTATTTTCTACCCTTTTGATGTCTATTTTCATTATTTTCAATATGCATACTCTTAATTACATTATGATAACTATTTAACTTATAGCCCATGCTACAACAATTTGAGGGATGGAAAATGACATTACTAATATACCCAAAAGGCAGACATTACCTGAATATATCTCAGGCAGCTAGATGCATGCTCATTTAATTTTATTTCATGATATCAATGATATCATCACCCTTTCAATGAAACGACAGCTAAACTGGTGAAAATGCAAAGTTTAGAAAAGAAGAGAAGTGGGCCATTCAATGTTCATTAGTCTCTATGTAAGATATGGAGAAAGATGAACAGATCCCAAAACTTTAAAGCATAAAAATGAAAACTCAAATTTTTAAATAAATTCATTTTATTGATAGTTATAGAATAAAAAACACCTTACAATCTATAGCATACATTATGTAAAAATTCCACACCATATTAACTAGAACATTATTGATTTTAGCCACATGTAGTAACAAGTCCCAGGTGTAAGAAGGAGAGCAATGGGTAAAATCAAAGAAATGGCTGTTTTCTGGGGGTTACAGAAGATCATTGTCATAACATGGAGGCAAGCAGTGGAATGCTGAATGATGATAAATGTCCATGCTGGAGATAGTGGGGGTACCCTGAAGAAAACAGACTGGCAGACACATGAATTCTGTTAGGCTTGAAGTAAGATCTATACTGCTGTGGCCCTTTACTCATACAGAAGGTCAGTGTGCCATTTACATATATCTAAAGAAAGAGACAGCAAGATAAAGAAATTCCTGAGGGTCTATGAATAAAGAATGTTAGTGAAGCTTGCCTAGTACTTGTCAAGCCCTAAGTTTAATCACTAAGAATGAAAAGCAAACAAGGACACCACAAAGACCATGCTAAATTTTTAGAGAGCAACAAGTAAACAGAATTTTATTCACAAACATGGATTCCCCTTATTTTTCCATGTGTGTCTCAGTTTCTTGGATCTAAATGGCCTAGTGATATTTTTGCCCAACCAATAGAGGAATCAAAGTTAACAAATTTCAAATTTAAGCTAAAAATCTCTTGCTTAGTTCCTCTTGCTCTTCAGGTCCCTGAGGCCACAACTGTAGGGCTAGCCTTTTGTAAGAAAAAAGGCTTCATGGAGGAGAGATACTTTGTCCTCTCAGACCAAGTCCCTAAGAGCATGAGCGAGTCTATTAGGAACCAGAAAAATATGCGTATGAACTCAGCAGAAAAGATGAACATACAATTGTACAATGGATGTCTGTCTTAAGCTACTATGTTTTTAACATTGTTTCATCAGTCAATATATGCATAAAGAATCAATGTACAAAACATATATATATATATCTTATTTATATTGTCCTAAAACTAAGCAAGAGGATTGATAATAGGCTTCATACTTACTTTTTAATGAACATATATATAGACATGTGCATTGTCCCCAGCATATGGTAAGATGCACATTTGCTTTAGTGCGGGACCTCTGTGGTCCTCCTCCATCATCTGTATCTTTTCCTTTGGGTTTAGATGTGGAAGAGAGAGAGCGCTAATGATCCCAATTCCAGGCGAGTGCAAGTCTCTGCTTAAAATTCTTATCAAAGTTACTTTACTTTCTAATCATTGTCTCAGTGAGCCATTGTACAGTTTCCTGATTATTAATTTAATGTCTTTGTATATTTATGGAAAAATAATAGCATTAGTCACAAAATGACTATGAATAGCTAATTAATTATAAATTTAAAAAATTTAGTCCTTAATTAAACTGGTTCACATTTCAAAGGCTCAAGAGCCATGTATGGCTTCTTGCTACTATATTCAACATAACCATGACTGCAGAAGATTTTACTAGGCTTCACGTGATTGCTGATAAATTATGTGAAAGTATAGATTATTACTACTAGTTCTACATTAAAAACTTGTTTCTAGTTGCCAGCAATTATTGATCCATTATTGAAGGGAATCTTTTTCCAGTCTCTTTTCAAGTTTAAAAGTCTATATTGTAAAATTGCTTTCATAAAATCATTATTATGCCTGCTATCTAGCTACTCAGAAGACTGGAGCAGGAATACCATCCGAGACCTTGATCAACATCGTGTTACTCTTATGCCAAAAAAATTTACAGAGTTTGTTCACCTCTATAAAGATTAATTAATTTACTTATGTGCTTAAAGTAATCTTATTTTAATATAGCGCCCATTCACTGATGACATCATTTTTATTTTAGTATTGTTCAGAGCATCATTGCTAAAATTTTTCTAAGTCTGAATTAAGATATTAATGATTTAATAACATCTCAAGATTAAGAACCTCTATGGTTTAAGGGCAAACAATTCTCTTCAAGTGTTCCTAAATCATCCCTCTACTTTAAACTGCAATATCACCTTTTCCTTATGTGGCTTGGTTGAAGGCCAGTTGGATCACATCCAAATCTCTAAATCAAACTTACATTGGCAGAGTTTGCAGGTAGAAACAAGGATTAGAGACAAGAGCACATTTTAACTAACCCTGTTATAATTTTGAGAGGGAATTACAGCTGTTATTTTGTTGTTGTTGTTGTTGTTGTTGTTTGTTTTTCGTTTTCTCTCTTGCTCTTTCCGGGCCTGCCACCCAGCTATTAAGTAAATATCTGGAGACTTAGACTTACTTAAGAATTCCTGGTCTTAGCTTAGCTTGACTTATTTCTGGCCAGCTTTTTAAAAATCATTCCATCTATCATTTCCTTCTGGGATTTTAACTTTCTCTATTCTATATTGCTTTTTTGCATCTCACTCTATGCCTGACTGTGTGGCTGGGTGGCATGGCCATGGCATCCGAATCTCCTCCTTTTTTTCACTCTTCCTTCTCTCAAGCCTACATTTTTCACCACATTTATTGTCTCTGCCTGCCAACCCCACCTCTTTTTCTCTCCCTAGCTGCTGGACATTCAACTCTTTACTAGACCAATCAGGTACTGGGGCAGGCGAAGTAACACAGTTTTACAGATTTAAGTAAATGTAACTAAAAATAATGCAACACATATTTACATCATTAAACAAATATTCCACAAATGGAATTCCACAATATTTTCTCCCTTTCTCTACATATAAATTAAAGGTTTTCACTTTAATATAGTAAAACTATATACACCAAAAACAGTATGAAGTAAGAATTACCTTCACAATATTCAGTACATTTTTAGTGTGCAAATTCACAGAAAATACTCAACTATCTTATCTTAGTTGTTCCAAAGTTCAATACTTAATCTATGTTCTATCATGACTAGGGAAAAATTAATTGTAACTATTTCATTTTTAACCCAATCAAAGACCCCAGAACCTCAAAGACCTTAACAACAGGTACATCTGTCTGCATGGACAATCACACAAAGCTCCTCTGCAATGTTGAGGCATCCATATTCACCCTGCAAGCCTAGAATATCTGGAAGACTTTCCAGTGAAACAGAAAATTTCAAGGACTGTCACACCTTATATTGGGGAATTTTGTCAGTTGCTTTCCTCTATGTCCTGCAGAATATCTGGTATACTCTTTGTGAAGTGAGAATCTCAAAGTACTGCACTAACTTTTCTTGGCAAAGTTCAAAAGTCTTTTTTACTGTTGTTACCCTTGTCATATTGAAAGTAAACTCTATATGGAGTTCCTTAGATGTCAGTTATACTTTTATGAAGTAAATTGTTGCTTCCAACAGCAGATATATCTCATACCATGAAGAAAACCTTAGATTATTAAACATCTTAATTACTATAGTCTATAGGTCTTTGAAGTGTTTGAAAATCATCTATTAGTCTAAAAAAATACCTGTTCAACCTTGAAAACATACCTAATGTGACTATAAGTTTTATCACTATAGATTAAAAACTAACATTATTTATTCTTTTCCTTTTTCTTTGGTTTTTAAAGACAAGGATTCTCTGTGTACTGCTGGCTGTCCTAGAACTAGCTTTGTAGATCAGGCTGACATTGAACTCACAAAAATCCACCTGCCTCTGCCTCCTGTGTACTGGGATTAAAGACATACACCACCACCACCTGGCCTAACCTCATTTTTAAATTATACATTATATTTTGAAATGAGTAGCATAAGCACAATACCCCAAACAAGAATAGAAACATATATACAGTATAATAAAATAACATTAAATTTGTATCAATATGCCAAAATCCATGTCAGTGTAAAATATCTGAGATTAGTAGTTGCCAATATTCCTCTAAATAATAACAAATGACCATAACCCATCAAAATTCCATAAACACCCATACCACCTCTTGGGAATGTGGCACCATCTTCACTAGAGTGCTTCCTGTTGTTTGTGGGCAATGGTATCTTTAGGGGTCTCTGAGAAAATTGAGATAATGGCCAAATTCTTCAGAAGACCAGTTTTAACCTTTGCTGACATAAGTCACCTGTCAAGATTCAGAGGGTTTCCCCCAATCAAATGTGCTGCATATTAACCTGGAGGGAATCCACATCCTTTCATTTCCTATGGAAAGAAAAGCATAACCTCTTCCCCAAAACATTTTTGACTTTCATTATACTTTTTGACTTCCGTTTTAAAATTAAGACATTTCTAAAGTATATAACGGATTATTTCTACAGTCCTTCTTTCAATCCCATATCTTTTATCAACTGTCCATTATTAGATAATAAGAACAAGTTTCATTGTCAGAAAAAATAGTTAGCATACTGAAAATACTTTAAAAGTTGCTTCAGCATACTTGTTAACAGTGTATTTGAAATTTCTTAGAAATGACTTACTAGCACAAATACAGCATCCTGATTTGCGTCCTTGTTATATTGGTAAACATTATAACCAAAAGTCACTTTGGTAGAAAACATTTCTTTGGTACATAATTCCAAATAGCAAGCCATCATTTAGATCACAACAAGAACTCAAGCAGGAACTGAACCAGAAGCTATCGTTGATAAATGCTGCTTACTGACTGGCTCTGTGGCTAGCTCTCTGACTCATACTTAGTACAAGTACGACCAGATACAAAGATGATGGAGACAATTATTAAATTGAGATTTCCTCTTTACGGGTGAGTGTGGTTTGAAACAAGGTGACATTAAAAACTAAACAAAGCACACAGTATGTCAAATCTGAACAATAATTTATGTAATAGCTTTGTTGTTGATGAGACATACTCTCACTGTCTCATCCTGGGTGTCGTGGAACTCACTATATAGTCCAGGTTGGCCTTAAACTCTGCCTCTGAATCCCAGCTGCAGGGATTATAGGCATGTGCCATCCCAACAAGTCACTTTACTTCTTTTTGTTTGTATTTGTTTGAAAAAAATTATACATTATATTCTGATCCTGCTTTCTCCTCCCCTAGCTCCTCCCTAGTGTTAAGTCTGAGAATTTTTCTAATTTTACCAAAACTGTTTTGGGTTTCAGTTTGTTGTTTCAAGCTTTCAATCTTGTTCTGACTAAAACTTAAGGAAGGAGAGATATAAATGATGTTAGTCTATTTGGAAGGAATATCTTTTTTGGCTGTTTTGAGTTATTAGAAAATAGATATATAATGTTTGTTGTTCATTTGAACTACAAAGTTTTCCATGTGCAGCTACAAACTGATTTAAGAATTGCTATTAGTTTCTAAGAATTCCTATCTGCATGGTTAAATTGTGTGTGTGTGTGTGTGTGTGTGTGTGTGTGTGTGTGTGTGTGTGTGTGTGTGTGTTGTAAATAGTACTTATAGTACTTGCCACAATCCTGGGATTTGTAAGGCATGATATGCCCTGAGAACTTGAGAACCTCACATTTGTACAATATATAAAAGTGAATTGCATTGAACTTGACTTGTGTTGAAAATTCTAACCCCTTCATCTGATTTCATAGGAAACTCAAACAGGACAGGGTTTTGGCAAAATAATAATTTGTGTTTTCTAAATGAAGCCAGTTTGTGCCAACTGAGTTTTCCTTTCTGATTCTTTTCTTGGTAACTGAAGAAGGCCAAGTACATTTCATGGTTTACAAAATAAACAGTGCTACTGGCTTGAGACCAAGCCCACCAAAGGCTGGCTTGTTATTAGTTCCTCTTCTCAGTCCCAGGAAACCCAGAAAATGAAGCTATTCTCAGCTTCAGCATTGCTGACACAAAGGTTTTGGGATGCAGTTCTAGGGTACCTGCCTTAAATATATCACATTTTAAATTTTAGACTTAAAGTAACCTATGTCTGTCCATTTCTGACTACCAATCTCCACATAACCACCTTTACTGCCATTGGAGTGTGACTCATGTAGAACAGGCTTTACTACTATAATTTGTTGAGTCCACATTAAATTTCTCTGAAGATACCAACACTGAGCAGCCTGCCATTCACAGGCTGTATGAATCTACCAAAATCTTTACAAATCACGTGATTCATGTGACTCTGTGTGGTTTATCACAAAACACTTTGATGGCCTGTAACCACTGTCTTCACTTTCACATTTTTACCTAGAGACACACATTTTGAATGGCAATAAGAGACATGTTGAATCCTAAAGATGGTAAGAACAAATATAAGGACTACAGGTTAGATCCTCGAATGAAATAATTGAGTGCTTTTGTTTGATTGGAATTTGACTTTATCTACCCCTAGTCCCCTCACCCTCTTCTCTCCTTCCCTTTACCTAGATCCTGCTTTCCTTTTCTAATAGTTTCTGTATTTTTTCTTCACTCTTTTGCTGTTGTTTTGGGAGGTTTTGTTTTCTTTTCTTTTAATTATAGTTTCTCCAGATGAGAGAAAACATGCAATAGTTGTTTTTCTGCATCTGGTTTATTCTTCTGCATGGCTAAATAACAGATCAAATGTATGCACATGGTATATTTCCTTTATACATGCATCCAGGATGACTCCTAGTTAGTCTTATGTGAATACTGCTATAATACCAGGAACATTAAAGTGTCTCTTAAGTATACTAAACTTGATTCCTACAAATATATATCTAGAAGTGATGTAATAGATAGGTCTACCTTTTCTTTATCTCACTTAATATATCTTAAATGCCTTCATTCATTTAGTGTGAGTGGGAGCAGGCCTCCTAATGCATTGAGCGTGGAGGTCAGAGTACAACTGGTGGCAATAGGTTGTCTCTGTACACCACAAGAGTCTTATGATAGAACTCAAGTTCAGCAGCCAGCACTTTTGCCCATAGTGCTTAATTTCTACCAGATAAGACTAAACATGAGTTATGATGACCTCCCTGAAGGTAGTCCATGCTTATAGCATTATAGCATTACTGAATGAAAGCAGGTTGTCTGCTGTCCAAAGGATTTTTTTTTTTTGGATTTTTGTTGAAAATCAGAATCTACATAGGTTTATGTTGTGATTTTTATTCATTGATCATCACATCGGTTTGGGTGTCAATTTCACTCTGACTTTATTACTATTAATCTGTAATAGATTTTAAACGTACGCATTGTAAAAGTTTTAGCACTGTTCTTTTATTACAGGACAGTTTAGGTTAGTTTGAGTCTTAAGATTTTTTTTGTCTTGTTAGAGAGGGAATTTTGAATGTATGGCCATAGGAGTAATGATTCTCCTCATACAAGAACATAAGAATACTTTCTACTTTTGTGAATATATTCACTTAAATGTCTTTAAGTACTTTTTAATTTTTATTATAAAAATCTTTCACCGTTTTGTCTCTAGGTTATATAATTTTTTAGGCTATTGTGAATGAGTTTTATTTTGCTGGCTTTAAGTTCGTTATTTCTGTGCAATGCTGATTTTCTGAATTTGTATAAGAAAAAGCCATTCAGTGGAGACTCTCAAAGATTTTCAAGTATACAATCACACTATCTGCTAACAGTAAAAAAAAAACTACTTTATTAGTAATCTTTTTATTTATTTGTTTTTATTGGCCTGACTAAAATTTCTAGTTCTGTATTAAATAGAATTATAACATTGGACATCCTTGATTCATTTCTAAATTTAGAGAAAATGGTGTGTTATTCACCTATTAAGAATAACATGGGCAGGATCTATGCTTAGGGTCATATCTGGGTCTGTGTCCCTGCTGCAGCCAGACTCTGTGTTGATGTGCACGGCTCCTGTTATCATCAAAAGCTAAGCTTACTTGGTTCCCTTACTTGGGGCCAACACCTGAGGCCATATTAGTCTTTAAGGGTAAAGCTGCTGCTGGGGTCATACAGAGCAGAGTGGCCTGTGTTGCCACCTGGGATCATGCTGATATACAGACCGAAACTTTTAGGCATCATATAAAAGTCTGTGGCACTACTGCAGCCAGGATCTGTGTTGATGTCCATTGCCCATGCAGATTCAACTCTGAAGTAAACCAATGACAACAATCCATCTTTACACAGTGTGCAACTACCCCACAACAATGGCTGAATTTGATTTTCACATATTTTTAAGATCTTTGCATTTGTCCTACATTGCTTATGGTGGTTTGAAAGAAATTGTCCCCAAATGGGAGTGGGACTATTAGGAAGTGTGACTTTGTTGAGTTAGGTATAGCCCCTTGTTGGAGAAAATGTGGCACTGTGCAAATGGGCTTTGAGAACTCCTATGCTCAAGCCAACTCCAAAAGTCACAATTGATTTCCTTATTGTCTCCAAAATGTAGGCCTCTCAACTACTTCACAAGCACCATGTCTGCCTGGAAACTGCAATGCTCCCTGCAATGCTGATAATGGACAGAACGTCTGGAATGTAAGTAAGCTACCCCATTTAAATGTTTTCCTTATAAGAGTTGCCATAATCACGGTGTCTCTTCACAATAACAGAAATGCTAAGACATTGCTTTCTGAGTTGATAAACACCAGGACCAAAAGCTACAAAAAGGGATTATAGGATTTATGTAGCTTATCTTTTATGTCATCCTACAACACTGAGGGAAGTCAGGGCAGGAAATTCAACAAGAAGAGAGGAAAAAGCTCCTTAGAAAAAAACTGCTTACTGGATGTCTTATTCTTGTTGCTTTCTTATAAAACTAAAAGCCATCTGCCCAGGTGTGGCGTTTATTGCTTACAGTAGCTTCAGTGCTTCTGCAACAACCATTAATCAAAAATAAAATGTCCCATGGTCATACCCACAGGACAATCTGAGGAAGGCAATTGAGATTTTATCTTTTGAAATATGTCTATATGTGTGTCCAATTGACAAAGCTAACACAGTAGCACAGGGCTTGTGTCCATCAAAAATGCTTCTTTATACTCTCATTTTTTATATGAAGCTTTAGTATCAGAGTAATTTTGGCAACATAGAATGAGTTTAGATATGTTTATATGTTTTGTTTGCATGAATGCATGCTCACCAAATGCATGTGGTACCCATTGGATTTCCTGGGACTTGAGTTGCAGATCATTATGAATTACCATGTGGGTGCTAAGAATGGAAACTGGGTCTTTTGCTAGAGAAAACAGTGCTTTTAAGCTCTGAATCATCTGTCCTACCCCTTCTCTTATAATTTAAGTTATTCCCTCTTATAAATGACTTTATAATTTTCTACAGACATTGTATTTAATTTGTATTAAATAAAAATTTGTAGGACTTTTTAAATCCTCTCCTTAACTTCTTCACTCCCAAGTGCATAACTAAATCCCCATGAATAATTTCTATGCTTTCTTTAGATTTTTTCATTATGATATGACCTAAGAAATCATTACAATGACTTTTGGTTTTGATGATGTGTGTTTGATGTTTTTTACGATCTATTTGCAGGGGAGCTCTTATATACTTAAAAATCATGTTTATTCTACCACTATTGTAGAGAATATTATGCAAATGTCTGATAATTCCATTTGAGCTGTAGCGTAATTTTTTAAAATATGAACTGAGAGGTTTAAACCAGCATATAATATGTTCTCTCCCATAAAAAACTTCCAAAACCATCCTATAATTTATCTCTGTAAACTTCACAGCTTCTTCTGAAAATCCATGGAGTCCACTTAGTACTGCCAATATGGCCATTTTTGTAGGACTGTCCAATGGGCCATGGAAAAACTACGAAGAGCCACTTCCAAAGGAAACTGAGTTTCTTTTCATTAATTGCAAATAATTTACATCATCTGGGATGGAACTTCATGACCACTTTCACCACCCATGTTTGAAAGGCAATTGACTTCATCTTGGACAGCACATATATATGTAGTCACAGCCATTGTGAGTTTGCAGATGCCCTGTGAGGGATGGGAAAATTTGTATTACAGCAGCCCTCTGTAAGATTTGCTCTTACAATCTTCTTTGCCCTCTTCCAAGATGAATCCCAAACCTTGCTATGGAGCCAGTGGGATTTGTATCATTTAAAGTTTAAGTTTGTTGTAGGTTTCTGTGTTAAGCATTATCAACTATAAAAAGAATCTTCTTTGATGAGTGGTAAGAGCTGCACTAATCTACAGATATAAATATGTGTTTGGTGCATATCACTTTAATGCATTTCTTGCCAGACCAGGAATTACAGTAGCTCACATGGTTCTCAGCTGGGTAAGATTGTTAGAGCTGTGATGTTTCTTTGTTTATGTTTTTGTTTAGAAATATACCTACACTGAAAATTGGACACACTTACTGAATGGGTCCCTTTATGTCCCTTTGACTTGCTTTCTAAAATTTCCCTCTTTGACATTCAATGCATGCATATTTATAATTGTTACTTCTCAATGAAACATTGCCTTTATTGCTTCACAATAATATTTTTCTATTTGATCAAATCTGTTTTACTATCTACTTTGATGTTGGTGATTGCAGCTACTTTGTTTGCTTCCAAATTCCATTTGTGTAGAATAAAATTTTCCAGTTTTTCATTTTCATTCTGTTTATGTCTCTGTGGGTTTGGTGAGTTTCTTGCAGACAGCAAATGGTTAGAATTTCTTTAAATACAAGTTACTAATTATCCAACTTAAAATTTGAAAACCAGGACTTTTTAAATCAAAGGCTTTTATTGGAAGGTATATTTTAGGGACTATCACATTTATCATATGTTTTTCTTTTATTTATGTTTATTTATTTTATCTGCATGACTTGCTGAACTGATTCCATTTGATTCTTTCCTATATGTCATTTGTCTATCTATTCTTCTACTGAGGTTTATTCTTTTCTGCAGCCTACCTATTCTGTATGTTTTGCTTCACTCTTATGTGCAAAATTTCTTTAAATAACGTTGGCAATTCTGGTTTAGTGATCATGAAATTTTCAATTATGATTATTTTCAGGGGTTTTATTTATCCTTCAGTTCCAAAGTGAATTTTAATCTTGACTGGCATGTATTTTCTTTGGGTCCTGAAATATATTATTGCATATATTCCTGACTCATATAGTTTCTTGTAAGAAATCAGTTGCTATACTATTGGACTTCTCATACTTCATTCTCTTTGGCAGTTTTCAATTGTATTTTTGTCTTCTGTGCTTTTAGTAGTTTACACTATAATACAGAAGTTTTATTTAGGAATTTATTTATTTATTTGTTTGTTTTGATACAGTTTCCATTTAGAGTGCTAAATACCTCCCCTATATTGATATCAATGTATTAACAATGTTTAGTAAAGTCAGTGCTATCATTTTACTGAACAGATTTTCTACACTTTTAAACTGTACTCCAACTCCTTTATGCTGATTATTCATAGGCTTTGTCTTTTAAGCATATGTTAGGTATAGTGCTCTCTTTTCAAAACTTCTTTACATTTTTTTACTTCTTGAATTTGATAATTAATCTACCTTGTCTTCATCCCAGCCTTCATCATTCTGCCTCATCTAGACTGTTATTGGACTTTCAATGTATTTTCTAATTTGACTCATTAAACTTTGACTTCCAGGGTTTGGGATTAATTCTTTTTAAGATACGATACTGGAAAGGAGAGGAATATGAGTTCTGATGTGGAAGAAAAGAAAAGAAGAAAAGAAAAGAAAAGAGAAAATCCTTACCAGGTGGTTATAGTGCATGCCTGTAATCTTACAATTTCAAAAGCAGAGGCAGAAGAATCTCAGTGAGTTCAAGGAAAGCCTGAACTACAGAACAAGTTCTAGGACAGCCAGGACTGTTACACAGAGAAACTCTGCATCAAAAAAATTGAAAAAAAATTAAAAGAGCCAAAGATGATAGAAAACAAGAGTAAAACCAACCTCTGAATATGACAGGACCACTGCATTGATGAAATCAACGCCAATGTGTTTGCTTGCAGCAGATCTGTACAAGATCAAGCTGTTCATATTCTAGCATGGAGTACAAAGAGATTCCAGAGTGCCAGACCCCAAAGGAGTAGTTATCGAGTGCCAATGACCTCTTTGAAGGGCGAGTGAGCTTTCTTTAAGGATATGGCTTCTGGTAGGTCACCCACAATTCAGTAAATTGTCTCATATCCATCAGTATATGGGCAGCATAAATTGGATCCTATAGATTACTTTTTTTAAAGGAGAACATAATGCTGGATTGAATGGAGAGATATGATGCATCTGGAACAAGTGAGAAGAAGAAGAAAGGGGTGAGGTAAATATGATCAAAATATATTATTACATGAAACTATCAAAGAATTAACAGTTCATTTTAAAGAGAAAAATCTCTATTTCTTTAATTAATTCAGCAGATATAACTTCCTTCCATTTATTATCAATTTAGAAGTCAAATCTTTTGAAATTCCATCCACTTTGATATCTCTGGTGTCAGTTTCTACAATGCTGTTAACTGTTAGGAGAGTCACAGTTACATATTTTCATTTTCCTTGTATTTCTGTTTCTAGAATTGCATGTCTTTTGGGTTGGCAATGTTATCCACTTTCCAGTGGAGTGCCTTAGTTATCTCTTGAGGATTAAAACTTTAGCATTGTTGAGAAATGAAAACCAAACCACAATTGCAACAAAAATGTAAAATCTAGCCTTATAAATTCAATTAAAAGCTAGTGCTTCCCTAGAAACAATAGTAAATAAAGCACCAAAACAACATGAAATAGATAATATAGTTAGAACTTTATAAGGGTAATAAATAAAAATAATTTAAAGGGGCATAAGGATGGGGGAAGACTAAATAAAATGAAAGGCAGGAAGAGTAATTAAAATATATAAGAAAAATATGAATAAAACCAATTAAGGAATAACTTTAAATAATAAAGTTAAACTGAGAGAGAAAAGGAAAACAATTAAAAATTTCTTGCAGCCAAGATACTCAGATTGGATACCTTTCTTTCTGGGCATTCTAATGTTGCAGTATGCCAGTTAGGGGGACTACTAAGTTGAATCTGTAGCCTGTTTTATTTCCTATCTGTTCCACTAAACTCATGAATTCTTTGTGTATATCCATCCCTGTCCTACATTTATCATGAAGTCATGATGTCTGCCTGTGGCAGACCTGTATTCACTTTAGAGTCTTAGGAATCCTCATAGCTGGAATTGTGGCTAACCACACCAAGGGTTTCTGGTAATATATAGAGTAGGCAGGCATTTGTTTGTCCGAGAGGCTTCCAGTCTCTGTAACATAGGGCTATAAAAATCATGGCATGCCCCAAAATGTCTCTGAGAATGTGGAGGAAGAAATAAATTGTGTTCTGAGGTGGAAAGAAGAATCCATTGGGAGATAAACTTTTTTTTGACATTAACCTTAGTGTTATCAGACTCCAATCTCCTTGCATCAAACCACACAATGCCAGTCTCAGTTTTGACACAGATGGTGGTGCTTTGCTTTCACAGCCCTAATTCTCAACAACTTTGTGAGAGGTCCTTGCTTTCCCTGAAACTCAGGAACATCCTCAACCTACTAATCGCATCTCTGAAGCAAAGAAAACATCCTCTGGGATGCTCAGTAGTGGATGTTCCTTGTTTTCCTCTTCCTAGGTGCAGTTTATTTTTACAATGAGAGATTTCTGAAGGTATCTTGCCAATGGTTTTCTGTAAGATGAAGAATAACACTGTTTTGGAGGGCTGTTTGTTTGTTTCCCTCATGATTTTTCTCCTTTTTACCACTTCACAATTGACAGAGCTCCTCTGAATTTGTCTCCACAGAATATTGTAAATCCTCAGTTCCACTGACTTTTCTGTGTACAGAGTCACGTGAAGGAAGCCAAGGGTTGGCCATTTTACCCACGAAATCCCTTATTTTAATTATAAGAGAATTTAGTTTCTGTATCATTTGTGAGTCCTTTGACACCACTTATGAAAATGTGTTTTCAGTTGTGCAAGTGGAAGCAGAGATGAGATAGAGAACAGAATGAGGCACCCTTTATTTTTCTCTAAAGACTGAGTAGACATCGTCCTCTATCGTCATTCCGTACAAAAATTTTGTACCAATAAATTCTATAATTGTTGCTAATTTATGATTAAGTCATATAATAGAAAGTCAAAGTAGGAATATTGAGTCTGTATAGGTGATTTACGATTTAAATAAAATAAAGCTTAGAATAAAGCTAATTTGAATTTTTAAGAAATATAGATCAATTAATCTTCAGGGATGAGTTTAAATCATAAGCAGTTAAACAGAGTCACTAATGAAAATTACTTTAACATCATAAAATCCTGAAAAATTGGAAAATTGTTCTGTTTATTATCCATTACTTATAAAATTTTACTAATAGATTTTTATAACTGTTATTAACATTTAACTGCTGCAAATTCTCTCAGACATGTAAGAAGAAAAGAAACTATCTACTCTCCAATCAGAGTTTATGAAAATACATTGCTTATTTCCTTAGGATTCTTGATACACATTACAAACGATTAAGGTACCAGAGCATGCCCTTCTACATTCTTACACATTAGGGACATAATGAAGAGGAAGAAAAGTATTGTTTGGATCCAATATGATGCAATTTATCGCAACATCTTATATAGAATAGAGAATATGACTACTTTTACATAAAGTGACTTTTACTGATATTTAATAGCAATGTGATCTAAATCTTCAACATGCTCATCAACATATACAGGCTATCTATTGCTGCAAAGTTCTATGCTGAAACCATAATTTAAGATTCTCTCAGCAGTATCCTTTCTAAGTTTCAGTTCCTTCTTCCTAAATAACAGGAGGCAATTTTAACTTGATCATAAAGACTGCGCAGCACACTTGGAGGGGATTACTGTCTCTTGGCATCTATTTTATCTAATATTAAAATACCTACACATGCTTACTTCTTGTGTCCATTTCCTTGAAAATAATTTTTCCAATCTTTAACCCTGAGGTAAGGTCTACTGATGATTTTGAGGTGTGTTTATTGTATTCATGTGAAAGGTAGATTCTGTTTTTTAATTCAATCTGTTAGTCTATATCTGGAATGCATTTATATTTAGAGGTATCAATAAGGATTTGATTTATATTTAGAGTTATGAAAGAGCAATGTTTATTAAATCCAGTTATTTTGTAATTATAATGTATTTTCCCTTATTAGATTTACTTTTTTGGTATTACTATTTTCTTTTTATATTGGTGGGTATGATCTACTTCTTCAAGCCTCTAGTACCTTCTGTGTAGTTGTATTTGGAGAAAGAAATTGATTAAGTTGGTTCTGTTGTGGAATGTTTTTCTTTGACCATCAATTGTAATTAATAGTTTCTCTTGGTATAGAGTTTGGAGCTGGCAACTCTGGTCTCTGGGAGTTCATAGAACATCTGTCCATGCCCTTTTGGGTTTCAGACTCTCCCTGGAAATGTCCGGTGTTATTCTAATGGATCTACCTTTATATATGACTTTGTCTATTTCTCTTGCAGTATGTAATATCCTTTATTTTTCTGTACATTTAACTATTGATTATGTGTCATGGGAAGTTTTTTTTTTTTTTCATTCCTGTCTGTTTAGTGTTCTGTGTGTTTCTTGACTCTTGAGAGGTATCTTCTTCTTTAGGTTGGGAAACTTTTCTTATAATTTTGTTAAAGATACAATTTATTCCTCTGACCTTGGTTTCTTCTTCTTCTCTCTAAATTATTTGTAGGTCTGTTTTCTCCATCATGTCCAGATTTGCTGGATATTTTATGCTTGGAATTTTTAGATCTAACATTTTCCTTTGACTGAACTGTCCATTTCTTCTGTCTTGTCTTCAAAACTTGAAATTCTCTTTTTCATGCCACATAGTGTGCTGATGAGTCTTACCTCTGAGGGTTTTGTTTGACATTGTAAGTTTTCAAGTTTTATTTCAGTCTTGGTTTTAATTAGTGATTCTGTTTCAATTCTATTGATGTGAAGTGTTTTCTAGTTTTCTTTCAGCTCTTTGTGTTTTCGCAGACTTATTAAGAGCTTTACTTACCTCCTTATAAAGGTCCTTGTACCTATCCATGGTTGCTATATAGAAGGCTTTCTCTGTGCATCTGATGCATTGCAATCCTCTGGGCCCATTATAAGAAGTTTACTGGTTTCTCGAGGAGGCATGTCTTAGAGCACTGTAAGGCTGCTCCTGCTTGATTGAGGAAGCCGTCTTTCTCTTTCTAAAACCTGCCCTCTCAGAAAATCTTCAATAAAGAAAAGGTGCTAAAAATCCCCATTCTAAATTCTTGGTGATTGCACTGGCTCCTTTCTTGAGATTGCTGGTTGCCCAAGTCCCCAACTAAAATGTACCATACTTGGGCATAAACTCAGATTATGGAGGATGTATCACCACCCCTCATGGTATTTAAACTTCATGCTTTAGTTCAGGCACATGACTTCTCCTACTCTGCTTCTGCCTCAATCCCTGGCCACTGGAAATTGGAACACGACATGGGGGCTTAACCTCTATGTCACACTGCAGAGGTCCAGCCATTTCAGTACGGGCATCTGAGACTTTTTCAGCCTTTGGACTATTCATCCTGGTGGAGGACTGACACCAACCAGACTGGGAAATCTTATCACTCTCGTTGATCCTTGGGTAATGACAATTTTCCAGGTATCCAGTAAATCCATCATCATTCTGGTAGACACAGGGGGAAAAATTTTCTGTCATGACCTCTTACTCAGGTCCCACCATTCCCTCACCAATTTTTGTCATAGCACCACCTCCTTTCTGCCTAAACTCTTGCCACTTCGGTCCATTATTGCAGTACAGTTCTGCTCATATACTTTTCTGGACATAGCCAGTTGTCCAGTACTTTTAATAGGGTGTAATATCCTCAGCAGCTTTGGGGCCACCCTCCCCTTGGGCATTCACACTCTCTTATGACTCCCATATTCTTCCCTTAATTGCCTCACAGGTCCTTACAGCAGACTCCCCGGTCCCTACCCTCCTGGATCTAGTTGACCCCAAGTATGGGATATCTTCACCCTGGTGGTTACTACTTGATGGAGGAAGGTCATTGGTTGATTTAATAAAGAAGCTGCTTGCCCTGATAGGTTAGAACGTAGATGGGAGGAGTAAACAGAACAGAACTCTGGGAGGAAGAGGAAGTGAGCTCAGAGACTC
>NC_022011.1:60076308-60134134 GCF_000317375.1 Microtus ochrogaster | reverse complement strand
TCAGAGACTCCACAGCTCTCCTCTCGGGGGCAGACGCCTCAGAGAGACTCGACAGCTCTCCACTCTTGCGGGCAGAGGCAAGAGCTCTGCTCTCTGAGACACACGCGATGAAGCTCCAACCTAGGATGGACGTAGGCTAGAATCTTCCCGGTAAGTGCACCTTGGGGTGCTACATACAGATGATTAGAAATGGGCTAAATTAATATGTGAGAATTAGCCTAGAAGAGAATGGGTCAAGCAGTGTTTAAAAGAATACAGTGTCCGTGTAATTATTTCGGGTAAAGCTAGCTGGAGGCGGCCGGAGTGGCGGGAAGCAGCCCGCCGCTCCTAATACTACAACTACTCACCACCAGCCTTAAGGACCCCCTCCTCCTTCCCTCTGAAGCCTACTTCTGAGGCCTCAAACCTTTTATTACGACCTCCTATTTCAGGGCATCTTACTCCCTGTAGACTCACCCTGCAACACCCCCATTCTTCTCAGGTGGAAACCCTCCAGTGCTAACCACTTAGTTCTGGTTCCCTGCCTCATTAATGAGTTGGTTATTCGGACCCTCCCAGTGATCACTAGCCCTTACACACATCTCTCTAATATTCCTCCTACAACTTCCTACATTACTGTCCTGGACTTAAAAGATACATTTTTTTAATGCCCCTCTATACCATGACTCATATTTTCTCTTTGCTTTCATCTGGGAGGACCCTAACACATGGTCCTCAGGACAGCTCACATGGACCCTTCTCCCTCAGAGTTTTGGGATAGCCCCCATTTTTTTGGCCAAACCTTAGCCTAGGATCTTTCCACCTTTGACCCCAGTCCTAGCATACTGCTGCAATATGTAGATGATCTCCTACTTTATTGTCCCTCCCTGTCTCTGTCCCAATGTGCTACCTCTTTGCTCCTAAACTACCTTGGCTCTCTGGGATTTCATGTTTCCCCTTATAAGGCTCAACTGTGCTCTCCCTCTGTTGTGTATTTGTGCATTCAACTCAATCTGAGTTCTAAGAGCCTCACCTTTGATAGAGTCCAAGCCCTGCAGAACTTACAGTCCCTGCCCACAGCAGACCAGATTCTCTTATTTTTAGTTCTGACAGGATTCTTCCATCACCGGATCTCTAACTTTATCATTATTGCCAAACCACTGTACCAGGTAGCCAGAGAGTACCTACAGGGTCCCTCACTTACCTGGCCACTATTCACCACCATTTCTCTTCACTGTGGAATACCCTCCTAACGCTCCTACACTAGCTTTCCTGAACCACACCTGACCCTATCTCCTCTTTACAGATGAAAAAGTGGGAGTGACCATCCAGGTTCTAGCCCAACTGGTTGGGCCTTCTAATCAGGCTGTTGTTTTTCTGACTAAACAACTAGACCCCACTGTATATGGATGGCAGCCATTTTGAATACCCTAACAGCAGCAGTCAAACTCACCCAGGAGGTCCACAAAAACACCCTATTTCAGTCAGTGACTGTATACTCCACCACCACCTCTCAGACATTCTGAGTTATTCCTGTGTTTACCTGCTTGGGCTCTCATGGGTCCAGGTCTATCACTTACTGTTTCTAGAAAACCCTAAAATTACCATGCCCTCTAGCACTTCACTAAACCCTGCAACCCTCATCCATGTCCCTTCCTCCTCCGATACCTCCTCCCATTTCTTCTCAGAGGCTGTGGAGACCTAATGTTCATCCTGTCCTGGTAGCCTAGACCAAGCCTCCAAAGACCCCCAAATCACCCTCTTTGCTGATGGTAGTTCTCTTATGGACTTATCAGGAAACTCTTCACAAAAGGTTAAATTAAACATCTCAACTAGAGTACTCCAAATATTTAAGGGTCAATGGGATAGCATCTACACTGACTCTAAAAACTGCCATTTTAGTAGATCATACCCATTCTGTCCTTTGAAAGGAAAGGGATTTCCTGCTAACCAAGGGCACTCCCATTGTCAATGGACCCCTTTGAACCAAGCTCTTCGAGGCCCTCTAGCTCCCTGAAGAAGTAATCATAATCCACTGCCAGGGACATTAGTCCTCCAAGGACCCATTGACCTTAAACAATATCATGGCTGACTCAGTAGCCCACAGATTGTTCTACAGCTCCACTGGACCTACAGGGAATATTTTGTTTTTGACACTCTCCTATCAGCCCTGTTCCCAACCAGTAAAGAGAAAGGAAATCCTGAATAAAGGGGCTACACAGACTAAAGACAGATGATTCTACTTAAATAACTGCCTCATCCTCTCCAGGATCAGGCATTTTCCATCATTTCAGATGTCCACCAGACCTTACATATGGTCCGTAAAAGCTTCATTCCATTTCTTTGAACCCCTCTTTGATCCTATCTATCTTCAACCCATATTTTCCAGGCCCACTACTCCTGCTAGATGTGTGTCAAAGCCAACCCACAGAGAGCCCTCCAGATGTACCAGTCCTTGCAAAGCTCTGGGGACCCCAACCAGGAGAGGACTGCAGATGGGCTTCACCAGCATTCCCACTTATACAAAGCTCAGTTATCTCCTGACTCTTGATGACACGTTTATAGGTGGATAGAAGCATTCTCTACCTATAAGGAAGCAGCAAATGTGATGGCTCAGGTATTTTTTGAACACATCATACCTCTGTTTGGTGTGCCACACACCATCCAAATAGACAACAGCGCAGGGTCATTGAGCTCATGTCTGTAACCATCAACATCTGGAAACTTCACATCCGCTATCACCCACAATCCTCAGAAAAGGTTGAGAAGACCAATGGACTCATCAAACAACGTCTTACCAAGATCTCTAAAGAACTCAGGTTATCTTGATCCTTCCTCTCCATTGCCCAGAATGTCCCTATGAGCGACCTATATGATACAAAAAAACTATTAAAAAGTTCATCATTTTGGTTTGGGGCTGACATAATTCAGTTCTTATGTTTGAGATGATTCAAGGTTACAGTTTTGAGTGGGTGTTCCATTCTTAGATGACTTCTCTCAGTCGTGGCAGCTCTGTGAGTTTCTATCTTGTTCAGAGGAAAAAATGGAGACTTATGTATGAATAGAAAAGGTTGAGAGTATTGGTGGGAAAGAGTTTATGGGACCCCGGATTTCCACCAAGCGTCCCCAGTGATTAGAAGTGGGGTGTGGAATGGGCTCCTCCAGGTAGACCTCTGCGAGACCAAATATCATCTGGAGAGATCAGAATTGAGAAGAGTAAGAATAGTGAATATTGCCTACATGCATAGCAGCTCAGTGTGGCCACTGAGCAGAAAGTGTTTCTGTTGATCCATATATTTTCTGAAGGGATGGAGAAGGTTCAAATGTCAAGAGTGTCAGCAGGAAAGAGCCAAACTGGAAATAACAAAATTTTAAAGAGTATGTGTTCATGACAAATAGAATTTCAAACAGATACAGTGCCCAGTCAGGGAGATAACTGACTGACAAAGGAAACAGAAAATTTGAATCAAGGATATTGCTAAAAATTTCAAGGGTTTGAAAAAAAAATGTTGGGAAGGCACATCTTACCCAGGGCCAGCCTATGAAATGCTGGTATTATCTATTTTTAAAATGAATGCAATGAGGATTTTACTTTTATCCATCATAGTTAACTTCAGTTTAGCAAACTTCCTTAACACACAAGACAGGTTTAACCTATTGTTCCTATGCTATTATTTGGGAAAAAAAAGTTGCATATCTTTAACCTTCCATGCTAGAAGAAGAAATAATTTTGTAGAAGTTTTCTAAGCAGTTACACTATAATTTGTGATTATGAAGCAAAGCTCCAAAGATGTTAAGGAAGCACTATTTTCTCCCTTTGAAAGTAGATGCCTATGGCTTTCACTAATTGAATTTTTTCTTTATAAAAACAGAGCTGTAGGCAGTCTGTTTGTGGCCACGAGCACTAACTGCACATCACTATGACTTTGTGCTTTCAGAAACTGAATAAGAGATCAATAGAACTGGATGCTGACAATTTGAGATAGAATTCACTAATTTATAATGACATGAGCATGCAGCAAAAGCAAGTAATTACCTAGCCATTATTTTCATGGTTTCAAGTGCTACAACTGACACTATCATTATCCATGAAAAAAAGAAAAAGGCAAACTAGAAAAAAAATTCAGTTGTCATTAACACTGAGAACAACTATATTCATTTTTAGTACAAGATTTTTAGTAGAGCACCTTTTACAAATTTACTATGTATGTATGTTCGTGTGTATTCATCATTGCTAGAGATAATACAAGTTCTAGAACATGCCTGTTAGTAATACTAAAACTGTCACTAGATCACATTTTATGTTATTACAATAAAGTATTAATTGTAGTGATCACAAATATGCATAAATTACCACCAGTGGGGGGGAAACTGCACATAGGAAGTGGTTGTTCACTCTGATTCAGAGGTGAAAATCTTGTGACTATTCATAGGAAAGGAGAGTGAAGCTTCTTATCTCTCTATACAGTTTGAAGTTTCCTGTTAAGCATATTTCAAAATCTTTCAATAAAAATATGTAGACGTCATTTCTTCACTGATATATGAAAATTGATTTTTTGTTGCTCTTATGTCCAAAATGTCCTTATATTAATTATATTCAAATAATGTAATCTGCATTTCTGATCAAAGTCTGGATTTTTTTCCCCTGAGGATGAAAAATATGGAAAAGAGAATTTTGCTTTTAATGTTCTTTAGTTAGTTTAACTGTATTGTAAACTTAGATGAAGAACACAATTTGTAATCTTACATTTAATTAAATAAAAAATGCTTTTCCAAATTTTTTTAGCATTAGGTCCTATCATGAAGCTTAATTTTAAATAAAAATTATTTTTAAAATAGTTACACATACCAGTACAATTCAATTCTGTATTTTTAAAAAGTGTCAGGTGTGATTCCCTAAGTGTTTAATCAGCACTTGCAGATACAATAAAAAGGATTCCAAGTCAGAAACTAGCCTGAGATATTGGGAGGGTCTATGCCAGCTAAATCAAACAGAAACCTTCATACTCAGAACTAGCAATTAAAATAGTTTAAAGTAGTCACTTGGGGAGGAATAGGCATCTGTATCCTTTGCATGACCACTGAGTAAAATTCTTTACACCATATGGAAACACATAAATCAATTCTATTTAAGAAACTTTGCTTGTGCCAGGCAGTGATGGCATACGCCTTTAAGCCCAGCACTTGGGAGGCAGAAGCAGGCGAATCTCTGTGAGTTCGAGGCTTGCCTGGTCTACAAGAACTACTTCCAGGACAGGCTCTAAAACCACAGAGAAACAGAGAAACCCTGTATCAAAAAAGAAAGAAAGAAAGAAAGAAAGAAAGAAAGAAAGAAAGAAACAAACAAACAAACAAACAAACAAACAAACAAACAAACTAACTTCACTTGAAGCCAGTTCCCTTGAAGGAAATGCCGGTATTTCTTACTCTTCCTATAAAACCCCCAGAGATCTAACTGCCCAGCCATCTATGACTCCAGGACTCCCGCAAACAGCACCATGAGAACTCAGAGTCCCAGAAATTAGCCTACTGATTATTTACATACTGACCTTCAAATTTCTACTTTACCACCATTTGGTGATGCTCAAGATTACCACTATTTACAATCATCAAGGCTCGATACCCACCCTCACAATTATGTGAGCAGTGTACTACTTGAATAGGGCTATAAATTATTCTCTTACTGAGGTAGTAATATAAACATGTCTATTAATATTTGATTGATAATTGTTCTTAACTCAGGAAAGTTTTTTACTGTATGATTTATTGATGCTAAATTTCTTCACTGATTTTGAATGTCATCAACATTAACAAAAACAAAATACATGACATATCTAAAGACCAGTTTCATGATCTATGCCCATTCTTCAGTCTATGCATCTATATTAGCAATAAGATTGTCATTTTAAATCGCTGTGGTTATACAATAAGCCCAATATAAATGGTGTGAAGCCTCCACAGCTAACATTTTCATGTATTCATAGTTTTCAGATACATATTCAGGTAATTATGACAAGTCATAGAAATCATCACAGAAATAGAACTTTGAACCTCTAAGATCTCGCAATGTACTAAAATAGAATGTCAGTAGTTATGTTGAAGTCTTTCATTGAGGATTATAAACACACCCATGTCATTTTTAAAATTGTCTTTATGATTTTCAGTTATGTATTTAAAAATATTTATGAGTAGGTACAAAGTATTTTATTTTATTTTTTTTTTTTATTTTCGAGACAGTGTTTCTCCGTAGCTTTTAGTTCCTGTCCTGGAACTAGCTCTTGTAGACCAGGCTGGCCTCGAACTTACAGAGATCCGCCTGCCTCTGCCTCCCAAATGCTGGGATTAAAGGCGTGAGCCACCACTGCCCGGCCGGTACAAAGTATTTTAAAATTATATTTGAATATTTGCTTTGTTAGTTATTTTTGTGCCTGACTGCGTTTGTCCTGTAGCCAGGTTGAAGCTTTTGATATACAATCCTGCTTCAGTTCCCCAAGGACTAGCACCACAAGCATTCAGCACAGGACCCAGCTACCTTGCACTCATATTAATAGGTTCCCCATTGATTACTTAGAGTTGATTCATTGTATGGCTTTAAAATAAGGCATTTTCTTCCAATATTGCTATTTTTTCTCATGCTATTTCTTTAACTATATTCCATGATTATGATATTGAGTGATTATGGAGCTATCTTTACAATGTCTACTTTTTAGGCCATCAATACTTTAAAACTGACTAGATTGCATATGAAGGCTGAGAATGTGGAACTGTGGTGAGTTTCACTCAGTTACTATGATACCTTTTATTATTCTCTGCAGAAGTGTATTTTTTTTCTTATTTGTACTTGCCATTGTTTTTCTATAGATAGAGACTCAAATTTAAATGGGTTAACTGGTTCTACTCAGGTGGAGAATTTGGGGCACAGCAGATCAGCTTTATCAATGCAGATTAAAGTCCTGCTGACTGATGCCGCTGATACCCAACCTTCAGTACTGGGCATTCTCCAAGGATCCCCTGTACTTGGCAGAGGCAAAGAGTGTAGCTCCTCTGGTGAGAGAACCCCTCTGTTTGTGGCTACTTTTCTCACCTGATTTCAATATGCTAGCAAATCGTGAACTACTTCCATTAAATTCCATTTGCCCTTTTTCTAAGAAAAACTCCCATGTTCAAGATCTCATTTAATACATCTTCTAAGCATTGAATCTAGCCTCAGTGTCAACGTGAAAAGTCAAGTGAGTGACTACAAGGGGTTTGAGGAGTCCTAAGTAAAGTCAAGTCAACATGTATCTCTGTGATGCGTGTAGAGGACACAGTTAAATCTCAGACAGATTTTATCTGCAAAGCTCTAGGTTAAAAAAAAATGCCAGTTAAGAGCAAGTTCTGAGATGATTTGGGTACTTGAATGTATAATGGAACAATGTCTTGCATAAAGAAGGAATAGTTGGTCACTCTTTCCTCAGTTATATGGGTACTGTGTATGAGGATGGTTAGACTGAAGAATTATGAATGAGCAGCTAAATTCTAAGTAAAATCACAGGCATAAATATTTGGTGAATATAGATGCATGACGTCAAAGATGTCTAAGTATTATGCAAAGTGCCTATGCATAAGAACTCAATGAGGAAATTTAAGATGCATGAACAATGAGATGAGGCTATATGGATAATGATGGTGATGTTGGCTTTTGAGATCCCCCAAAAGTTCTCCAGCAAGAGTCAGCCCTATTGTTGCTAGTAAATTTCTGAAGCTCCTATCTGGACAGGGCAACAGGTACTCTGCCAGGGTGTTCTTCCTATCCCCTCTGTTCAATGTTAGATAGAAAAAAAAAATAATGTGAATAAATGAAGTATTCTGGACTTCACAAAGGAGGGGTCAGTTATACATGTAGTCATATGTGTGTGCGGAGAAGATATCGATATTTCCCATCTTCTTCAATTGCTCTTCACTTTATTTACTGGCAGGTCTCTCACTGAACCCAAAGCACACAGACTTAGTGAATCGAGATCATCAACTTGCCCTGGGAATCAACTGTCTCTACCTCCTAACTGCTAGGATTACCGATAGGTCTCCGAACCCAAAAAGATTTTTGTGGGTGCTTACGATTCAACCCCCTGTTCTCATGTTTGTGTGACGAGCACTTTATCCAAAGAATCATCTTTCTAATCTCCCAATGTTTCTGTTTTAGTGCCCCACCCATATACATTCTATTTACCTCTCTGGTCCTGCCTAGATCATATAAAGACACTTTAAAAAACACACTACCACACGAGTGCCTTATAGATAATTGTAGCTGGCCAGCTTAAGAATATTTTAAGCTATTTCTATTAACATTGAAAATATTTTTTTAATATCCATACAACATAGTTTGACTTTTTTCTTTCCCTTCCCCCCCCAGCTCTTCCTAGACCCTAACCTCTCCTTCCCCATTCAACCTCATGTGATTTCTTCTTCTTAAAAAGAAAAACAAGTAAAATAAAGCACATAAACCAACAAAAATATTGATATTTTCTATTGGCCAATGAGCATGAGGCCTGTCCTAGAATATGTCGCTCCATTAAAGGAAACTGATTTTCTCTCTCCCAACATCATTCAATTACAAATAATGTCTTGGGTAGGAGTGGTGCTTTTGTGCCCATTTCCCCTTCTCCATGATGAGATTCTGTCCGGTTTGAATCTGTTGGGAGAAATTTGAAATGCATGCCAAAGTGGATAATAATCTAATTACTTTTCATGTATCGCAACAGGAAACTTATTTTAAATTTCCTTAAAAGTAAAATTTTATGTATAGGTCTGGAGAGAGGGCTCAGCAAGAACGGGACTGGAGAGATGGCTCAGCAATTAAGAGCACTGACTATTCTTCCCAAGGACCTTGATTCCCAGCAACCACGTGGCAGCCCACGACTGTTTGTACCTCTAGTTCCAGAGAATCCAAATACTTTTTTTTTTTTTTTGCCTCCATGAGCACCACAGAAGCTTGTCATTCATAGAAACACACACAGGCAAAACATCCACACAAGTAAAAATAAATACATTTTAAAAACAATTATAGTACCAAGAGTATGCATGCTAAAATTTTATTTTAAAACCAAGTCACAAGGTTTCACAGCTTTTCGACAATCAACTCCTGTCCATTTTCTATCTGCAATGAGAATGGGGCTTTTGGTTTACTTTTCTAATTTATTTTCTGTATTTTTTTGCATTTAAATACAAAGTTCTACACTATATGAAGTCTAGACATTTTGATTTTTAAAGGAAAGATAATTGTGGCCTATCAGGTGGACCATTAAATTTGACAATAATAATCATCAAGGCCAAGTAACAGAAAAAGAAGTTATTGATTACTGTTAAGCAAAATAAACACAATATCAAATTGAACGTAATCACAGCTACTGTGTAAACATGCTGTACCTGCATATTTGGAAGTTAGGAAATGATGGAGTCAATGTTTGCAGCTGATTTTTTCAATTAAACATCTTTGTTTAAGATAAGGTACAACTACATGCTGTAAGAAATAAAACATAGAGGCCTTAGTCTTACTATATCAAGTTGTTTCAATGATGATATCTGGCTAAACTATCTACTCTCTCAACTAGAACACTGGTATAATTAGTTGGTATCCCTTCTTCTAGATGTCAACTGTATTAAAACTAAAGATGAAAAGAGAAACGATAATTTTCTGGACTGCTGTTTCACAAGTATAACTAACACCAATGGTATGGCAGTGGAGGAAGTTATATCCATTTGGGTAGCAGATATGCCAACTATTCAGTTGTCTGGCCTTTTTAAACAGGTATGGAACACAGAAGGCGACATATTATGCTGGTAGGTAAAGCAAAATGTCTTTTTTTATGTTTTTTTTTTCAAATTAAGTTAGCAGCTCTAACTTTAAGGGTTTTTTTTTTTCAAATCAAGCTTGCAGCTCTTTTTATGAAACACAGTTACTTTATTTCTTTTCCCTTCAAAAGCATGCCTGCTCCTCGACTTTCCTTCTCAAACAGTGAATGTTCTGCCTGATGCCTCCATACCTGGCATAGGAACGACCAATCCCTGTTTCTGACTTTATCCTTGTCTCACTCCGTTTCTCCTTACCCTTTAACAAGAAAGTGGAAACAGTCAGTTCTCTGAGGAAAACTGAAAAGCAACTTGCCCCTTTCGTGCATTTACACAAGCGTATGAAAGCAGTTAATTTAGTTCTTAACAATCTGAAAACAGATGGGCACTAAATAACAACAGGATATTGCTATATTGTCAATCATATCAATGGAACTCAAAGTTGTTGATTTGCTTCCCACTTAAAAAATGAATATGAATTAAAATGCAAATGAAATAATAAATTCAAACCCATTTGCAAATTAAAACACTCCCCTGTACAAGAAAATTGAAATAAGATAATGATCCTGTCATGGAGGAGATAAGGTAAAATACCAATCAATAGGTGCTTACTTTTGGCTCATTGGCTCATCATGTCTTCAGAATAGCATTCGATGACAGGGCTTGGGACCCATGCTTGAAAACCACAGCTTTTTTTTTTTTCTCAGAAAAACACATGACATAATACCAAGAATCAGTGTCTTACAGACTGAATGAGCTACATGCAAATTAGTTAACAATTATGGTTGACTAAGAATTATATTTAACAATTGAATGTCATTTCATACATGAATTATCATAGGGCAATTGAGAAGTAGTATCATAAGGCAGTTGAAAAATAGTATTACACAGCAATTGGAAAGGAACAAAGTACATGTAGAGAAGTCAATTCTAAAAGGGCAAAATTCACTCAAAATAGATTTGGAAGTCTGAAGGGAACCCAAAATACTTTTCAGACTTAACATGTATAAAGTGAGGTTGTCACTAACTCACTGACTGTCTTCAGGTGATAGGCTGAACAAGTACTATAGAAAATGCTTGGGCTTTAACAAAATTAACTGTAATTTCTCAAGAACTGCCTAAGATTATGTTCTACTATATAACATTCTAAAGAATACAATTTATATATGCAGTAATATCTCATCAAGTTAAATTGCTTAGTCAAATGACACAGAAGTAATTTCAGATTTGTATTATTTTATCTCTGCTCTTTTATGCCAAATGTATTATTATTGACGTACTATTACCTTTAACTTCTTTTTCTAATCAAACTTTACTTTTCAAAAGAAACACCTGTCTTTGGGAACATCTGTCTAATGCTCTCTGCTGTTCATAAATAGAATCTGCAGATAATATTTCCTTTTTCTTCTAGCTCCTTTGCAGAGCTAATGACATCAAATACACATTTTAATCTTCTGGGCTTTTAAAAGACTATTTCAAGGAATTTAACCCTAACTATTCATGTTTGGACTGAATGTTTATTCTGGGAATTATCAAAAGCACAGTCTTTAAACATATTGAAATTACAAGCATCTAAGAGAACCAAGATTATCTGTAATCAGAAATTTCTACATATTTTTGATTGTCTGAAAGTAGTTTCCAAGTAGAAATTGATATATGAATTGTGATTGAAAGTCCCATCGATTCCATTCTCTTTTTTTAAAAAAGCAAAGTTTTCAATAGCTTTCCCATGATATTGTGTCTTTTATATTACTTGTTATCCTGACTTATACTAAAACTTCTCTGATTATATATTCCCCACTAATACAACCCAGACGATAGTTTGTTTTATGAGCTGTCCTCCATCAAGTTAGGTCTGACCTAAGTGAATGAGACTCGGGCCTGGGCGCTCTCTCTCTTCCTCCAGGAAGCATGCAGAATATAAGGCAGAAGAAGTCCTCTTGGACATCAATAGTAAACCCTGACCTTCCAAGGAAAGCACAAAACCATGCAGTCACAGGCTTGGACCAGAAAGAAAAAGTTATTATAAAGGAGTGTTGAAAGCCTTGAGAGGTTGTCTGTATGTATAAAAACTGAGCTGTGATCATTTTTGAAGGTTGAAGTTACAAAATAATCCCACACCAGTTCAGAATTATGAATAACAAAGGGTTATTTATTTAAGGGAAACTTACAAATCACAGTCCTAGATAGCAGTTCTCTATGCAAATAGGAACAGAGTCTAGCAGCCAGCAGCAAGAGAAAGAGAGAGAGTACATGCTTTACAGTTGCAATACAGTATAAGAGACCACCTCCAAGTGGGCTGGTATCTTAAATACTATTGGCGGAAGGGGCAGAATGTGCTTCCACAGCACCTTTTCATGGAAAAGAAAAAGATAATCTGCTTTGACAGCAACCACAACTCTCTATCTGCAAATTGATAAAAAAAAAAAAAAAAAAAAAAAAAAACTCATGCTCCCATTCAGATGCAACCCCTAGCATGTGGTGTGGAGACATCCTCTGCTTCATCAGGCAGGCAGTTCCCTTCACAGTTTCATATTAATTTGAAAAGGAGAAGAAAATGTGGAAGACGACATGACAGAAGTAGACACATTTTGAATGTCCAGCATCACTTTGAAATATCTTTCAGGTTCAGGCAGAGACTGTTTCTCCTTTTTATTTGTATTTATAGTATTTATGCTACAGTACTGTTAGGGAATGAGGACTGCTCATCATCTATTGAATTTATAGTAAGGGGAAGAAGTGTATAAGGCAAGGATCAAATACTTAAGACTTGATTAGAACTAAGAAGCTATACTGAGGTTTCCCTTAAGATGAAAGTAACCAATACTCAATGAGACGCAATTCCGAAGCAGTTGTCAGCACATTCTTGGGTACTGGATAAAATAGGACCAGGCCAAGCATTCAGTTACTGAAGCAAGGCCTCACCCCAAGCTCACAACTCACTCTTCTTTTCTTCTTGAGTTTGTGTGGTAGAGGAAAGCTGTGAACCAAGTTTCCATGACATGCGCTTAAGCTTTAAGAGCTTACTCCTCTTCATCTCTTCAAGATTGATGAGAGAAGTCATATTGGCCAGTACAGTAGCAAGACCTGTGGCCAGTCACTAGGGATGTCGAATATTGGAATGGAGGTGTGGAAAGGTAATTCATAAAAAACAGGAGTCTCCTTGGACAAGCCAAAAGTAATTATCACTCCATGATTTTTAACTCAATGTTTGTTAAAGCAAGAAAACAGAGAGTAAGCTGAAATTGAATGAGCTGAATTATGGTTGAATTTGCGGACTGATAGATAGGAAATGACTAGTAAAAACCTTTGGAGGTAGAGCACAATGGTTTCATATTTATGTTCAACACTATTAATGATGTAATTTAATTAACATGATTTCTCTAAGGCCTTAGTTATCTCATAGTAAATGGTAACCAAAACCATGTGTCTATATAGGTATAAACTCAATGGTCTGCAAAGTCATTTCAAACATAACTCATGATATAATCGGAATGAATGTATTTTATTAAATCATAATTAATAAAATATCCAGGGCTATACATTAATGCAATTCCTTCTTGATATGCTTCTTTGAATGTATTTGTTTGGGGCTGAAGAGATGACTCAGCATTTTCTTCTTTTACAGAGAGCACAGATTCAGTTTCCAGTCAGCAACCACAAGATGACTAGAGCAGTCTTCACCTCCAGTACTAGGGCATCTGACCCAGTCCTCTGGCCTCCTGTGCTACCAGACACACCTGCATTGTACATACACATATAGGTGAACCAAGTAGGTCTTTGTATTTTTTAATTTTCTGGAACTCTTTGTTGACTAGACCTTAAACAAGAAGTGATGGAGTGAAACCCCTATAACACTAGCAATGTTCACAGAGCCTTCAGAATAGCAAGTTGTTCTTAAGATTTGTTTTGATTTTAGTTATGTGTGTCTGTATCCAAATATATGCCCATCAGTCCAGGTGCCTGGATGGATTTTTCCCTTGTAGTTTCACTTGCAGGGATTTTGAGCCATGTGATGTGGGTGAGGGGAACTAAATTTGGGCCCTCTGAAAGGGGAGAGTATGCTCTTAACCACGGAGGTTAACACACCAACTGCTGTGCCTTGGTTTTCCTTTGCTGTGATAAATAAAATGATCAAAAGTAAATTGGAAAGAAGAGTGTTTGTAGCTAAAAGTTCCAGAACACAGTACATCAATGAGGGAAGTCAGAGGTAGGACACAAGCAGAAACTGTGATGGAATTCTGATTGCTGGCTTACTCTTTGTCTCCTGCCTATCTGACTTTTTTCTACAGCCCAGGCGCACCTTCGTAGGAACAGTACTGCCATGAGAACCTTGGTTTCTTCACATCAGTCAGTATTCAAGACAATCTCTCACAGACATGATCACAGGTCCCCGGTGTGAGAGAGAAATCTTTCAGTTGAGGCAGTCTTTTATGTTTGCTCCACATAATATCTGGCCATGCATACTTTTTGCCTGATATACTTTCCTTTCCTCCTCTCATCTTAAAAGATGATCTCCTACTAACCTTCATTTCTCAGTGTAAGCACCATGGTTTTTGTTTGTTTTGGTTTGCTTTTTCTGAAAACCCTTTAAGGACCTGTCTGATTGGCCTTCACCAAAGGTGAACTGTCTCTTTAAATATTCTCCTGGAACCATTTATTTATTCTGTTTATAATTTCACTGCTAAGGTTGCTTAGCCTGTATCTGTCTCCTTCAACAACATAAAACTTGAAGAGAGAAAGAATTATACCTTTCTATTCACAACTGAATAACCAACTCTTAGTAGAGTTTCTTCCCTAAGATGAAAATCTCTTAGTAGTTGTTTGACTGCATAGACAAATTTAAAGGATGTTAAATAAATAAACAGATAACCAAATGTATTGGTATATGGGTGGATGGGTGGATAATAAGTGTTTTCTGAAGCGATAAAGGAAAGAAAGAGCTAACCAGACACATCATGAACAACAGCTGAAGTGAGAAATAGAGGTTGTGGGTGGGCATCTAGTCCTGGGATTGCAGGTCTGGAGCAGGTGAGACTAGAGGAGAATGGGGAGCGTCATTTGCCTAAACAAGAAACAGATTTCTCATCTCGTAGGCACTAAAGATTCTGCATAGGCTGTTAGGATGAATGGTATGTTCCTATTTGTTTTTTATTAACATAGCCCTAACAACTTTGGGGAATCAAGAAGTAAACAAAAGGAGACTACTTAGAAAAAGATAGTAAAAAGCAGGTCTGGTTATGAGTAACTGTTACCCAAGGAGGACACAAACAGAGTAACAAAAGTTAAACAGACTTAGCTCTCATAAGGCACTTGGGGAGGAGGGCCTCAGAGTGGCTCACACATGCAGTGGGAGATTAATGTTAAATATAATGATAGAAAGAATGGCTGGCATGTCATTATCATTTGGCAATCGTAGGATAAGTTAATCCAGAATTGTGTTTTAGCCTTTATTGACTTCATTTCTGTTCATCAGTAGTTTTAGAAATGTGGCTAACGAAACTAAGGAAATGACAATGTTTCAGAAACTGGTATTGGAGAGAAAGATTTAAGTTATCCATCCTTGAAAATGATGAAGAAACTTGCACTGACTTGTGTGATTGTGTTTAGTAATTATTTCTTGCGTTATTTCAAAATTATTTGTACATTCTCATATATTTTAAACTATTTAATAAGGTTTCTAGGTAATGTGTTGTTAAACACTCTTTGAAGAAAAGCCATTAAGTTCTTTTTTACAGAGAATTTTAACGATGTATTTGTCTGTTAAATTTATGTTCCTGAGTATATGTCTGATGTGGCGTTCTCTTCTGTATGCTGGAAATATGTTTTATTACTGTTGGTTAATAAAGAAACTGCTTTGGCATATGGCAGGGCAGAATAGAGCTATGTGGGAAAACTAAACTGAATGCAGGGAGAAAGAAAAATGGAGTCAGGAAGATGCCTTTGGCTGCTAAAGGAGAAAGATGCCAGAGTCTTACCAGTAGGCCACAGCCTCGTGGCAATACACAGATTAATAGAAATGGGTTAATTTTAGGTATAAGAGCTAGCTAGGAATACACCTAAGCTATTGACCAAACAGTGTTCTAATAAATACTGTGATATTATTCATGTATGGGTGGCCAGGAAACAAACATGCAGCCTCCATTTCCATATGCCTGTGCAGCACATGAGTACAGGTTTGTGCATAGGCCATAAGAGGGTGGTAGGTAGTGTGGTACTGAAGTGACAGACCGTGGTGAGCTGATGTTAATACTGGGATTAATGATAGGAAAACTATTTATATTTGCTGTCACTTGTTAAATGCTTTGTGACTGTCTCAGTTCTCCATTGCATAGTAATATATAGCCAAGAAATAGGCCCTGGCAGACAAAAGTGGCTCTATTATATAAACATTGAGCTTCTCCTTGATACTAGTAGCTTGAAAGGTAATAGATTAGTCTATGCTTCTCCTCCTCTGCCACTCGTCCTAACCTATTCTCTCCTTTTCTTTGTTCTGCTTTGACACCTGAAATACTGACTCATGGTAATAATATTCTTTAAGCTCCTCTGTAGGCTTAAAGATGTAATCACTTAGAACACATGCAAGAGTTTGGAGAGTGGAATAAAAGAGAGAAGTATTGTTACTGAATACTACGTGCTCTGGATATTTCTGGAGTTTTGCTTCTAGTTCCAGTTACACTGTGCACAAGAGTCTGTGGACTGTGTTCTCAATAGCCCCTCATTTGGGAGGAAGCTTGTGTCTTCCATTCTTGGTAATCTGACACCGAATATATGTTGCTGCATTGTTAAACTTTCCATAAAATAAATTTTGTCTCTGTATAGAACTTGTCATGTTCCAGTGTTACAGAGGTCTGATTTCAATAGTTGTTCCATCCTTGTCACCTGGAGGACTATAGCCTGTTATGACTTTGGATGTTCACACATCTAAAACGAATATGATAAAAAAGCTGAGCTTTATAGCAGTCCTCTGAAGACCAAGTGAACAAAAGCATATAAAGTACCTTATGCAGAGATTAGGCCTTAGGGATATAATCACCATTAGTGAAGAAATTGAGTTAAAATGAGGTTTATCATCATGAATTCTGCTAAGCCAAATGTTTACATTCTCTTTTGGTACTCTGGTGGGGAGAGTTTAGGATGTCCTAGATATTTCACTCTGCACCAGTATTTTTCTTAGTGGGCCAAAGAGCTGTAGGCCTGACAAGCTGAGGTCTATATTCAGGACTCAGCATCCCTCTTCACATTCTGATCTCTAACAGTTACTTATACGTTGTCATATTTATAAAACTTACATGCTTCATATTAGTATTACGTTATTTGCAATTTTTAAACTTACTGTTTTGTCAGGCAGTGGGGGACAGGCCTTTAACCCCAGCACTTGAGAGGCAGAAGCAGGTGGCTCTGTGAGTCCAAGGCCAGCCTGGTCTACAAGAGCTAATTCTAGGAGAGGCTACAAAGCTACAGCAAAACCCTGTCTCAAAAAGCCAAAAAAAAATTGTTTTAAGTACAGATTAAATTCTTAGCTTTTAGATTCATATTATCATCACATATATTGGTGGAATTTCAAACATTGTCATTTACAAAGTTGTTAGAAAGGCATATTGGAAATATCACTTATTCTCAGTGTGCAGATTTTCCACAGGTTATAGACGAGGGTGACATTAATTGATACTTTATTTAATGGACAATTCATCATAGATGCAATGAAGCAATACAGTATGAAAACAAACCTAGAGCAAAAAAAGGTAGAAAAATAGAATATATACATGGTGCCAGATAAAAGATTATAGATGATATGGTGCCAGATAAAAGATTATAGATGATATCAAAGTCTAAGAAAGACTGTATTATATAGCGGCCAAGAAGGCAGGGAAACAGAAAATGCTCTAAGGAATGTATCAGTTCCTCTTGAGCCGTCCATCTACATCAGATCAATAGCTCTTCCAACCATGGGACATTCAAGCTTTCAGCTTGAGAAATTGAAGTTCTCAAAATAAGTCAGGGTTGCAACACAAGTCCATCATGGTGTGTCACAGAAATGAAATGAGTTGTCTCTTGCTCGATTGATGACTGACATCAAACCAGAAGGAAAAACAGAATAAAATAAATGAGACAAGGTTTTTGAAAAGTTGTTTCTGAGACTTGTGTGTGAAAAGTTTACACTAAGGAGCTGTGCTCTGCTTAAAGCCCATGCATAACTTGCCTCACAGTAATGAGCATTCTGTGTGGCGCTCACAAAATCGAAATGAGAGTAGTCCCAGGAAAAATGTTTACTGCAATGATATTTTTATTCAAGATCTCACAGGATACCCAGAAATCATCAGACTGGGATAGTTACAGCCAGAAAACACCCAATGACTGGGAGAAGATGAAAAAAAAAATGAAGGGTGGGAACAGGTGATTTTTTTTAAGGCATAGTGATGATATAGATCTTACATAATGGCCAGAGCAACATGCACTGTCAGTAGCCTATCCTGTAAAACAAACTTGTAAGGAGAAAAATCAAAGGCTGTTCACCATATGTCTGCACTGTACAGCTACAAAGACCCCTGCAGTGCCTACAAACAGGCCAGTGAAATCAATGCTTGGTGCAATTGCTAACTGAGCTTCACGTTAATAAAAGAAAAGGGCGGGAAGGGGGAGAGAGACTTAGCTGCTATGCTGCAGGTTCTCCTGATCCTCTGTTTTTCAGGCTTCCAAGGTGATTCCATTGAAAATACTTTCCTCCAGTGTACAGAGATGCCCTGGATACATTGGAGACTTAAGAACTGCAATGTCTTAAATGCACAGGCTCTTTTTTCTTTAGTTATTGCCCGGGGCAAAGAAAGTAGAATGGGAAGCAATGAGCATCCTTGGATCAAAGGTGAAGGATGCTGGGCTCAGAGGTGAGATGGCTGGATTGCCTCAGACCTGTTCCGTCCATGCTTTCTAGTTAACAGACTTTTTTTTTTTATTCTCCAGGAAATCCTAAACCTTTGACAACTGCTGGAAGGCCTAGATCGAAGCTCTTTAAATTAGTCTCTTTATGCTCCTGATATGATATGATCTTCATAATAACTTTTAGTTTTCACTAAGGCTAATATAATGTTTCATCATTCATCTCTAGAATGGTCCTTTTCTCTCCTTATAGCTGATGGTATCAGGGAGCTTCTCCAACTTTTAACTAAAATGATTGTTGGGGAATTAAAGGATTTGACTTCAAAATATTAATGTATACAAACACCCCTCTTCGATGTGCCCACTGTGCAAAAATCAGAGGTTCCCTGTGAATAAAGTGCAGCTATGCTGATGCTGATTGAATTAGCCCTCACTCTGCTGCCAAATATGTAATTTTGCATAGAATTCCTGAAATATATACAGTATTTACTTCAGTGTATCTACGGCAAGCTTAAAGTACAGCTGTGAATTAGTGTTCAGGAAATTACAATTGGAATATAATGGAGCCCACTTGGAAACACATGCTAGCAACGCTATGGCCTAATGTGTCCGTGGATGCAATAACATGTGTGTGTGAAAGCATGATTTCTAAGAAAGCACCTAGCAGACACTTCAGACTTTTTGTTTAAAATGAATATTGGAGTCACAAAATTTTTGTTAGCCCTGAAGTTGATATTCAATGATGAGGCAGTTATCGCCCCTCACCTTGTTTGTAATGACTTGATTGGCTACAGCAAAGGAAAATAAGAATTTCCTAAAGGAAGCAATTCCAGATTGTCTCTATGTTTTTGGAGTTTAAAAATACTGCTTAGTCTTCATAGTTCATGACAATCATCTCCCACTATCTTTGACTTTGTTGGCTGTCTCGACATATGGTGCACTCGTTGAGCATTGTCGAGTAGTACCTGGGCAAAAGTCTTATGGGAACTTTCACACATGAGCGATTTTCATCTTACAAGATTAAGATGGTGGCCAGTTCTACATGAGACCATGTCTGTGTTAGTGGCATTTCAGATTTTTTCCCTTAACACAACTGATTCACTGTTAAAAAAAAAAAAAATGAAGAGAGTAGCTTTCTTAGAAAAGTGATTAACTGTATTATTTCAGTTTATCAGGTACAAAGTTTTTTTTAATGTGTGTGTGTGTGTGTGTGTGTGAGAGAGAGAGAGAGAGAGAGAGAGAGAGAGAGAGAGAAAGAGAAAGAGAGAGAGAGAGAAACAGACAGAGTGAGAGAGAGAGAAACAGACAGAGACAGAGAGACAGACAGAGGCAGAGAAACAGAAAGAGAGATAAAGCTGTATCCTGTATAAGTGTGGTGTGTGGTGCATACTAGTGTGTGCTGTTTGCACCTACAGGCATGTAAGGTGGCAGACTTAATCACTTCTGTCATATTCCTTTGCAACAGGATAGCTCACTGAATAGAGACCTTAGTCGTTGATCAGCAAGCCCTGTGATTCTCCTGTTTTCTCCCTGCTCACCATTGCTATTACAGATGGGGCACTTAGTCATATCCAGCTGTTTATGTGTTTGATGAGATCTCTATGCCTGTTCAAGCTCTCTAACCCACTGAGGTACATTCCCAGCCCCATATTAGTTTACTCGAACAAATTAATTTCTCTCTTCTAAGGTATAGCCTATTAGAGATATTAAAAATGTATCACCACGGTGAAAAACTCTGAACTCACTTTCCTGAATCTGTGCTTTCTGAGCAGGAAGTTCTCTTGCTCCCTTTATACCTACTTGATGTTTTCTTGAATCCAGGCATGCTAAAAGAATTCAACATACTTTGGCATGTGTGCTTGCTATAGCCTTGGACGATCTGATTTTGTAAAAGACCTCAACACACAGTGTTAACTGGTATCTGAAAAAAAAATGAAACTGGCTCAAAAACATTTAAGGCAAGAAACAAAACTGTACAAGTTAGGCTCAAATTTTTACGTAGCTGTTTGAAGTAAAATGTTCTCTGTAGGTTTTTCTTTTTTAAACTTCATGTAGCCGAGTATTTTTGAGGTAGATGGTACCTTCCTTTTCTAAAGGATCTATGGAAAGTTACTACAAGTTGACAGGTTTGTTTTCTCCCCTGTGTTCATTTCCATGACTCGATAGTGAGCCTTAGGAAAGATTTCAATCACTTGATATTGTTAATTTTATATTATTCTCACCTGCCAATTTCCAGCATAGACTTGGATTTGTTACAGTGCTCTTTTCCATGGTCCAGTGGCAACTCGAAAGACTTGTATGCATTTTTAGTTGTTATAGCCAAATCAAACTCTCTCTATCCCTGGGAAGGGCTCTGTCGGTGCATGCTGTGTTCTTTTCTCACTGTTAATATTTTTCTTCCTTTCTTAAGCTTCTATTCTCTCTTTTCCCTCTTTAATTCTGCCAGATACCATGTTTCTATTTTATCAGAAACTGTGTGTTCTTCATCTGCTATCATTCAATAACTTGGCTGCCACCTCCTTGCTGAGAGTGTCCTTTCTTATCTACTATACCCTGCCCGGCTTATTTGATTGCTTATCCACCTCGAGTAAACACTGAACGGTGGGAAACAGCTAAGTGTTAAGACCTGTATGACATCATCTGCTGCAAACCTTGTTTAGAAGAAAACAAAACACAATCGATTTGGTAACATAATGAATTAAGCCTTAACAGAGTCATCTCCCCTCGCTGAAATGTTCACTTCAATAAATAAATAAAACTAACCAGATTAAAAGTGATCTTTGGTAGATAATGATCGTCCTAATAAACACATCAGGGCAGTCAAGCACATCTCTGGGGTTCAAAACTCTTTTCTGAATTAACTCAAAATGCACCCTCCCTGTTAGGATGACGTTCTGGCTAAAAACAAGTGACTCAGATGTGAATACTGAGCCAATTAAATAGCAGTATCTGCTATGAGCCTTAAGATATATAAATAAAACTCATGGTTGTGGATATATAGAAATAGACATTAAAGTGGAGATTCAACAATATATAACTCAAGGTCCTGGTACTACAAAATAATGTGAAATTGGGAGACTTCACAAAGTCTCCTTCAAAATTCTGTGTATAGCATTGTAGGTTTCACATATCTTTTATTCGTTTAAAGGATTGTTTGGGACTGTAATATTGAGGAAAATAAAGACAGTCAGATAGACTATGTGGCTACAGGGGAAAGGGTTAAAAATTGCTGGTTGTGAATCACTTAATTTTTTTTCATTTGTCTCTTTGTCTGAAAGATCCTTGTCCAGCGGATCAATTTGTCATCAAGGAGGTAATCTATATTTACTTTGCAGCAGGTACGGTAGCTCTTAACTCTGCATTTAGCTGATTCAGCTCCTAGCGAAACTACTTTGACCTCAGAAATATTCCCTGCTAACTGTCCTCCTGTTCACTCCAATTTGTACTGCCTAAATGCTTACTGCTGAGTGTCCCTCTGGCCATTTTGAAAGGTGTTTCATCACACTACAGTAAACGTGAAATACTGATGCACTCAAAATGGCACACACATACACACAGAGCACCAGCAGCAGCTGGATATTGACATAGGCCTGCACGGGAGCATTTATTACACTTTACTTTTCTACCATTGCCCACCTTTGGCAAAGGAAGACTGTGAGTGTCCCTAGTGGTCTCTGCCGATCAATACGACCCAGGAGTTAAATTAGGCCTCAAGTCAAGTACACATCAAAGTTGGCTGAGATACCTTTACTCTAAAAATCCCTGGAAAATTTGCATTTTTCCACTAAGTTAGCCAATATTGAAGTGCAATGAGTGAGAAAAGCAGCAGCTGTCTCATTGGAATCTTACATCCACATCCAACAAACCTGATCCTACATTTTGCATCCATAGATGCAAAGCTAGGACCTTTCAACGTCTCAGTTTAGGAATGCTGTTGACTTTATGGCATGCTTTCACTAAGGGAAAACAGAGCCTCATGGCATCAAATCTAAAAATGTATGATGCTTTTGACTGGCTATCTTTTTATATGTGTCCTATTTCAAGATGATCTTCTAAATCCTGAAAGTGAATTGGATACCAGATGTACTTTTTAATGACAGAAAAAATAGTGAGAAAACTTTCACGTTTATTGGTTCTTATTTCTGAATTGCAAAGTCAAGCGTAAATACAGGATAGAAGTAGATTTATACTCCTCTAGATGAGTCGTTTGGCATTTGTTCTGGTAACTTGTAAGTTTTCTACGTTACTCAGAAGTCCATTGGTCTCACCTACAGATTTCACTATTTATCTCCAAGTTTATGCCATTTTGTACTTTTTATTTTTTAAATTTTATTTTAAGTGTGAGAGCCTTTGGCCTGCTTGTTTGTCTGTGCACCATGTGTGTGCAGTGCCTGTGGACACCAGAAGAGGGCACCAGATACACTGAAACTGGAGTTAGAAGGTTGTATGTTCTGGGAATTGAACCTGTGTCCTCTGCAAGAGCAGCCAATGCTCGTAACCATTGACACTTCTGACTAGCCCTACAGATTATTTTTCTTTTTAATCAGGTCAATCTTATGCTCAAAAGATCTTTCCTATTTCAATTTAATATTCTACTTGTCTGCCACATAAACAGAATCCTGAAAAGGTAAAAAGTTTTGGCCAAATTGTTCATGCATCTACTTAAAACGAAATGTTCTTGAGATGCTCTGCCTTACCTTTAGTTTCTTCTCTTATGTTGAAAGCAGGTTAGTAAGTTGGCCAAATATCTTTGAGTGAGAAAGAAAACAGCTATTCACCAACAGGTTAGTAAGTAATCTAATATGATTTGGAGCAAAGGCTTCCTGAGAATGCTGGCCATTCAAAATACACATCCGTAAGTGAAAGCTATTGAAAACCGACCATGTTTGTTATTGACTGTATCCTGCCCGTGGGAAACAGATCAGAGTGCTTCAGTTTCTCTGGCAGTGTGATCCCATCAGGCCTAATTTTAATCTATAAAAATCATGTCACCATAGGTAAGTCAAAAGAAGTTGGCCATTGATTCTGTTATATGGGCACACACTGACGCTTCCTGACCTCCAGGTACCTTGTCCACTTTACCGACCCCAGTTTGATGACCGACATTGTTTCTGTTTTCACCCAGAAGAAAATCCAGAATGTCTAATTATGTCACTTATTATAATTCGTTAATAAGGCAAGATATGCAATTGAAAATAAAGAGTTTCTCAAAATATCACCTAGCCAGCAGCCCGTAATCTTTAAATAAACTCTTTTTCTCAAACATGAAATTAGAATACTATGCACGAATCCGTAGCATTTAAAATTGGCTTGAAAGAGAGACACGCACAAGATCTAAAATAATATGTTCTAAAACTACAAATAATTGACCACATGGCTAGAATGGAGGAAAATTATTTTGAAATCTTAAGCAGGTAGAGCCCGGTGCCTTTCCCTTGTAAGCAATTTGAATCCAATCTGTGGCAGAAAGTGCAGCTTTTCTGATCAATAGCGAGCATTCAGAACAGCTGACACACAACACCTGACCCAGAGCCAACCTGGCTGGGGACCTATTAGTTATACCTGAGGGACTCTCCCTGGCTTTTATCTCCAAGAACATCTCCTAGGATTACAGGTACTTGAGGCTAATTAGCTCTGCTCTATTACCTGCCATGAAGCTCCTCTGTTTCTACAACATCCTGTTTACCTCCCAATTTCAATGAGATAATCAGGGTTCTACAGTGCACTAAAGGTAAAATGATAGCCCAGTGAGCTGCCCTGGCTGCCTTTCCCTGATAATACCATGCACGGGTGCACACGTGCAGTGAGCACACACGACACACACACCGGAGGGTTATGGAGATAATAGCCTAACTGACCTGCTACAATTTTACCTGTTTGCTTTGTTGCTTTTCCTCAGAAGTCAGTCCCCTTTCCAATGTAATTATGTAATTAGAGATAAAGACTACAAACAAATAGAGATTTGCCCCCTCCCTGTGAGCTCTGAAGTGAAGCCTTTTAAAGCTAAGCTTCTGGAAGCCAACAGCTCTCGACACATGGTGGCAGACCGGACTTAGCTCCTGAATTCACAAAGCAAAGAAAGCAAGGGATCAACAGCAGGGTCTGCCCTGTGTGTGGCATTTGTTCAAGGTTTTGAAGTTGAGGTTTTGGTTTCCTTCAAATTAGCACTTTGCTTAATTGTATAGCATATTCATAATATCATAACAAATTATGATCATGGATCAAAATGGACTCTTTGAAAATACGGTTCTCTTCTTGATAACTACCCTTCATTATAGGAATGCCCTTCTTGCTTATTATATGTGAGTTACAGAGTAATTATATTTGTGTACAGAGTCAAATGTTCTGTTACAATGAAGCTCTCTAAGGCCAAGCCAAAAGATTTTACACTTAAAACCTATTCTTTCAGATCATAAGATCAATGACCTCATGAACCTACTGTTTGGGAACAGCCTTACAAACATCAGCAATATCATTGTGTACTCTAGGTTTCTGATCCTCTTGGGGCTGGAAATCAAAAAGGTCTCAGGAAAAAGATCCTGGTTCCTTTTATGTGCATGATTTTGAAGATCTCTGCTTCCACAATTATTTCCTCTGTCCGTCTTCAAAGTCACGCCACCCTGTTAAAGAATCTTGTTAAAGGAGCGGGAGTGGAGCCAGAAGTCACACCCTGAATAACGTAGGTAGGTAATGAATGGCAAGCACATTGTGGGATCCACAGATAACCCTCTGCAGATTCTTTCTTTTTATTTTTTGTTTTTAGGTGAAACACATGTAAAACCCAGCTGATTCATAGAGGGATATCCAAAACAGTCTAGAGAAATTTCATGCATACTTAGCCAGTTCCTCCACAGTACTAGCTTATGAAACAAGGTGTATATACTATCTTACGTTACAAGGTTACCGCCAGAGCGCTGATATTGAGACAATTTGCCATTTCCACCCCCATTTCCTCAGTTACCTGCCCTTGTGTGGGCTTTTCTGCAGGTTGTAGCCATTATACATGCTTATGTTCACCCCACAGCTAGGGTGCACCCAATACTGCTGCATCGCTCCAGAACTCCACAGTTATTCTTGGGCAGTAATTGCCTTCGTTCAATCTTTCTTTCTCTGCTCTTGCCCCTCGTTGTATCCAGCTACATCTCGGCCATTTTTAAAATCACTGTACATGGAGCTCAAGATCCTCCTGCCTCTGTCTCTTGACCATTCCACAGCCAGACTGGGTGCTCTGAGTGCCTTACTCATTTTCCCTAGGTGTGACCTGTGTGCGTGTTCTTCCAGTGTGACAGTGCCTAATGGAATGATTCATCAGCAATGCTCTAGTTGTACAAAATCTTACGCATATTCTTCTGAGAGGATATTGGAAGCAGACACACACTCAAAGGGCTAAAAGTCTCAGCATCCTTCTGTAGACTGACTCGGCTGACACGATAAGGAAAGTTCATAAGGATTATAAGAAGTAAATACATTCAATCTGTGAGCAACGACCAATATCTACCATGTGAGGGAAAATGCATGGTACTAGCCATGGGTGAGGAAGAGTTTAGACACTTGATGCATGGCAATTGCCGTGGGCCTTCTGAGGAATCCTACACATGGATGTGGATGAGTCCTCTGGTGAAGTCCAAAGATTAGCAGGTCGGGAGCTCTTTGAGGTTTACAAGCCATGACGTGTTGGAATTGCCCATACCCATAGCTAGGTTGGCCTGCCATTCAATTCATTGTTGTCATACTTTTTCTGTAAATGAAATTAATTGTGGATAACTGATGTCCTGGCATCCAACTAGAATTTTTCCAGGGAGGAAGGCAGACTAAAAGTGAACTTTTTTATTCTCATGCTTTTTCATATTACTTAGAATTTATTTTGTTACAGCAGTATATTTTGACTTCTCAACGGGACTCCAAGACACCTACATAGGTAGTCTAATCTAAGCATTTGCAAAAATTGATAAACTGTCAGAGATGATGGTAAAAATTCATAAAATGTTACATTGATGATGTCACTGACTCCAGGGTATTGAATAACATTAATTTCTTCCCCAGGCATAACGTTTTTGTCTGGAAATACTGGAAACACGGTGCCAGTCTATGCTCTTATTCAGCTTGTATATATATATATATATATATATATATATATATATATATATATATGTATTTTTATATATATATATATATATCCATCCATCCCATCCTAGCACACACGCCCAACAATCTACAGTGACTGTGACCCTCTCACATCTATCATTAATCAAGAAAATGCTTTATAGACCTGCTTACAAATAAATTTGATGGAGATCGCTCACTGAGGTTCTGTCTTTCCTGTAGACCCCTGTTTGTGTTAAGTTGACATAAACCAAATCTTCCAGAGCTCTGTAGAGTCGATCATGGGCACTAGAGCGGGACAAGTGCCCATGTTGTTTTCGTCGTTGTTGTTGTTTATATATTTGTTGGATTTTTTTCACACACAGCTTACACATCAAATAACAGTCCTAAATGGTTGTTCTTAGATTATATAGAAGGTTTCTCAGAGAAATATATAAGTAGAAGTTTTATATTTTATACTAAATAAAACCTTACCATTATTAATGATATATTCATTGCTATAGGGCTTCTGGAGTGAAAAGAACCTACATCTGGCAAACATGGCTAAAATATGACATAACTTTTTCAAAGATAGTAAATTTTAAGGTATTGTCGACTTTACAAAGTGATAAGCCTGAAGTGATGTCACAATGTCAATTTTAACATCTTTTCTATTTGAATTGGTACACTGCTGCTTAGACCACTCTATGACTAGAAAATGACAAATTACCAGGGCGTTATCAATGTACTTTTCTCCAGATTATTACACTGAGTATCCCAATGTTTTATAATAGACTGAAGTTTGCAAATCTCTAGAGAGTATTTAAACTATCTTGATTCTTTTCCTTTAACTTGTTACCTAGCAAGAAAAGGCTTCCCCGTAATCAGCAAACAGCCATTGAAAATACACTGCTTGGTCCGCACATGACTTAACCTTGTAAGGAATATTTGTTCTTTTCTGTTCATAAACTGGCCTTATGACAAGGTGAAGAAGAAGGAGAAGTTGCCTAAGGCATTTACGAGCCCCACGAAGACTTTATTAAGAAGAAAAATACCCTCAGCTTTACTGTGGATCCATGTAGGTCTTTTACCATGTTGGTCAGCTCTCAAGGGAAACCCATAATGTGAGAAATTTCAGCACAAACAGCCACAAAAGGAACTTTATAATGCAAAGAATAAAGTGTTTGAACTTTTTCTTTTCTTCAAATATATTTGACTGGTCAATTGGTTGCTTTAGGAAAACTGAATTTTCTGTACCAAGGTCAAATAAAATTCACTTCACCTCATACAGTCAGGGTTTTGTTTGTTTGTTTGTTGTTTTTCAAATGGGGTCTCACCTTGTAGCTGCGGCTGCCCTAGAACTCACTATGTAGGTAAGACTAGTCTCAAACTGAAAGAGATACTCTAGTCTCTGTCTCTTGAGTTCTAGTATTAAAGGCATGCACTACCATGCCTGCCTTCACTCACATTTTAAAAGCACAACTTGTATAATATATATATTTAATTATTAAGAAGTTAGGTTACTCCACAAAGAAAACAAAGTTGAAATGTTTAATTATGAAAGTCTTAGCGTGACTTGTAGATGTAATATTTTATTATCCATTATTTTAAGGTTTTATATCTTTTTACAACCAAATTTTTTGCATGAAAAAGAGAAGTTGATCAAACATGCCATTTATCATATACATTTCCTACTAAATGTTCTAATTATTAAATTATTTAGATTGTCAGCACAAGCTACTAAAAAGGAGTAGATTTTCTGGTTAAATTTTAACCTATTTTCTAGCAATTTTGTACTAGGATTGATGTGGGATTCCCCTGTGTATGCTGTGAATATGTTTTACTACTATCGATTAATAAAGAAACTACTTTGGCTTGTGCAAGGACAGAATAGAGCTTGGTGGGGAAAACTAAACTGGAATTCTGGGAGAAATAAGACAAACCATGAGCCTCATGGCAATACATAAAATACTAGAAATGGGTTCATTTAAGATGTAAGGGTTAGTTAATAAGAAGCCTAAGTGAATAGGCCAAGCAGAGTTGCAATTAATAAAGTTTCTGTGTGATTATTTTGGGTCTGGGTGGCCAGGAAATGAATGAACAGTCTCTGCCTATATAAGATTTGTTGAAAATGCCAAATATGCAGGAATTGTGAAGTAACTTGATAGTAAATAGCTTGCCTAGTATACAAGCCCTTGGGTTTACTGCACAATCCAATTGCTCACTCTCTCTGTCTCTCCTCTCTCTCTCTCTCTCTCTCATACACACACACACACACACACACACACACACACACACACACACTATTATTGCTATTCTGAATGTCTGGAAAAAGAAGCAGCACTTCCATAGTGCAAAAATAAGAGTTAAATCATTGTTGTTACACCAAAGGAATGGTTAAAAAGGAGAAAAATTCCAAGGTCTGACTATGTTACTTGCATGCTCTGTTAATACTGATCATTCTTTTTGCCACCTTTTCTGTTCTATGAAGTCTTATATACCTAAATGAATTACTCCAAATAATTAATCAAATTAAATGAGATAATAAATACAGCTTTGAAAATACAAGTAATTTTCTATATTTAACAAATTGACTAGTGGAACACAATTGTTTTTAACATACTTAGAATTTGAAGAATCTAAACATTATTTCCCCCTTAACAATGTTTTAACGTGCTGGGCATAGTAGTGCATATCTATAATTCTTCTCTTAAGGTGTCATATGAAAGAATATTGCTAGCTTGAGAGAAGTTTGGACTAGACAGGTAATTCAGGTTAGCCTGTGCTATAGGAAGAATGTGTCCCCCAGCCAATCCAAAACAACAACAATGAAAGTATTTATAGTAGCATGGGAAGGACGAGCCATTGCAACCTTCCACAGCAACTAATACTCGAGGAGAAGAAAAAAAGAAAATTGTCTTGATATTCACCAATGAAGCCACAAGCAGAGAAACACATCAACAAACAAAACCAGGGGAGAGCTATTATTTAATAAAAGAAGTTCAAGCAGATACCAGGAAAGAGAGTTCTAGCACGGTGATGCTGAATTGATGGATACTAACTGTGATAGACCCAAGAACTTCAAATGTGCACCATCGTGGAAGACGCCCCCAGAAAGTTGTGCAAGGCTTTCTCGGTGCACAGAAATGGGAAAGCAAACAGTTGCCAATGCTTTTCCTCAAAGCCCCTGAGGAATAAACACCTTTCCCTGTTGCCTAAGGACTCAGCATTACCTGCTAGGTGTACCTATCAAAGGGCATTTAAAAATAAGAAAGGCAACAAATTCTGAACAAACAAAAGAACCTTAAACTCTGACAAAAGTGCAGCAATGAATGCCAGGTTCAGAACTTGTCTTGAGGTATAAAAAAAAAAAAAGAAACACATAAAATACAACACCCCAGGACCAAAAAGAGGCACTTCTTGCCTTGTATGGAGAGTTCATGAAACAAAGAACACCCACACCTTCTTCCTGAATTGGCATGAGTCCTGTTTCTGGAAACCTGCAAAATATAAATAAATAGATAGTCTTTTACATGTGGGTCAAAATATTAACAGAAATTTGGGTGGAAATGTCAGTTAAAACATCCAGGATATTAGCCTCTAATATCGAAAAATACACTTCTAGATAATATTGAAACCTCTAGTAATCAGAGGAGTAATAAAACTCAGACTCACCTATATTTGTAATTAAATCAACTCAACTCTCCTACTCCAGCACTGTTGAGTTACCCATTTTTGTATACCTCTGACTGTGTTCCTTTTCCTCCAAAAGGCCCTAGAAATAATTGTTCCTAGGCATTTTCAAATTTTTTACAGGGAGGCTTCTGTATCAGGAACCAATCAACTTTCCAAATTTGTCTGGAATACCAATCACCTGAGATACTACAAACCAAACAGTTCCATGAGAGAAACTGACTTGATGAGAGTTCCAAAGACACAACCATCCCTGACCCTCAGAGTAGACTTGGATATCATCTCTGAGTCATTCACCACTTTGTGCTTTTCTCTGCATCTCTGTGTCTTCTTGTCTACTTCAGTCTTTCTCTGTGTCTCTCTGTCTCTGACTCTGTATGTGTCTCCATAGAGCTTTCTCTATATCTCTGTTTCTGCTTCTCCCTGTCTCTCTCTGTATCTCTCTGTGTGTCTCCCTCTATCTGTCTCTGTATCTCTCTGTGTTTGTGACTCTTTAGGCCATTCTCTGTGTCTCTGTATGTTTGTGTCTTCCTCGGTTGCTCTCTGTGTTTTTCTGCATCTCTGTGGTTTCTTGCTCTTTGTGACTCCATTTCTCTATTTTTGTCTCTACATCTCTGTGTGTGTCTCCCTCTGTCTGTCTCTATGTCTCTTTCTCTCTTTACCTCTCTACCTCCCAATTATGTCTCTTTTGGGTTCAGACTAAGGGTAGATCCAAAATGCTCTAGGTGATTTCCCCAGACCCAAAAATATTTGTTTAGTACAAATTGGATATTTTGATTTGATTTTTAAAATTGTACACTAAGAGCATTGACAGGAAGGTGGAGATGGATCTATGAGGAGTTGGCAGAGAAAGGGTGAATATATCAGAATACATTGCATAGAATTCTCAAGGAATTAATAAAAATGCTATTTTAAACAATATTGATTTCTGAGATCTTATTCTTTTCTTTCTTTAAATTGATAGAGGAAAAAATCTGTTCCTGCAACCATGGAGGATACACTGACAGCATGAGTTTGACAGCATGCAAAACAAAATACTTTCAATGGAGAGATGAAAACTGTAAGGAGGAATCACATGAAAATGGCAGACGTGAGAAACAGAAGTCACGAGCTGAATATCCTCCTGAGAGCCCATCAACGGATACAGCATGAATTCAGAAAATGACAGAGAATTTGAAAGCATGAACACTCAAATTGGAGACTGAAATATATGTAGAAATATTCTGGAAAAAAACAACTGAGCCATCAAGAGCTAAGAGTATCTCTAACTTTTTGTTAGATATATCTAACAATGTATCCAAGAAACTCAGATACCACCTTGTAAATCAGTGTATAAGTGTATATGCATATACATACAAGCATACATACATGTAGTGAGAATCTAATTGATCTTAATTTTAAAAATGGAGTTAGATATTAGGGGTGAAATTTGGAAGATCAGGGAAGCAGTGCTGCCAGCCATTATTCTTATGTCTACAAAATCCTCAGGCCAAATGGGGTACCCTGTCTCTACAAGTCCTCAGACTGAATGCTGTCTCTACGAAATGTCAGACTGAGTCCTGAGCTCCCGTCTCCTCCGGTCCCACCCTGTCTCACTTTATATTCCACTCTCCTCCCAGCCATATCATTTCCAGTCTTGAGCTCCCTGATTCTGGGATTAAAGATATTAAAGTGGTAGTAAAGATACTACCACTTGGTTGTTATACTGATTCAATCTTCTATAGCCCACAGTGACGTTGAACTCCTCATCTTTCTGCTTCATCCTCCTAAGTGCTGGGATTAAAATTGTGTGTCACCACAGTCTGGCCTCTATGGTAAACTAGTTGCTAGCTTCGCCCTATATGATATCCAAGAAAGTTTTATTTGTCAGAAACAAACAAATTATCACCACATATACACACACACATGTGCAAGCACACAAACATATCTATATCTATTTATCTACCTATCTTTCTATCTGTATGCATGTATACATGTATGAATATCTAAAAACTTAAATGACTAAAGGTAACAAGTAGACAAAGATACAGAACATAAGAAAAAAGACTATACTTACCAAATATAAGAATATTAGGAATGCCCCCTCTGAATATACAATGACTAAGAGACACTGGAAGGACTTTTTTTTTTTTGCTATGTTGAAAGAAGAAAACAAAGAATCAAAATGATCACAAAAAATATTTCTTGATGTCCAGATCAAGAAATCAGTTTGTAAATCCATTTTTATCACTTCTTTCTCCCATGGACTAATTAAGAACAAGTGAGAGAATAAGAGCACACATTGCAACAGAGGTCTAAAGACTTCATTAGGAAACAATAATTTTTTATAAAATGATTTATTATTGATGTTGTTACTGTTTTACATTCAAAATGCAACTTTCCCTCTTTCCTCTCCTCCCATAATCCTCTCCATTTACCTACCACACAACTCCTCCTCCATTTCTATTCAGAAACTGGCAGGCCTACCCTGCATATTAACCAAACGTGACATAACAACTTGTAACCAACACTCTAAACAAAGACAAACATCCATAATCCATTTTTTGGTAATGTGGGTATAGTTTTCTAGGATATTTCCTGTTGATTTGGGGTGCTGATAACCTAATGGTTAACATAAACAGAAGGACCTCCTACACCCCATGCCAACGGCATCCATATTCTCTATGTATTGTCCATGTTTACATTGCTTTATTTTTTACTCTATCTCATTTATTTTTATTTTTAATTTTTTGAGACAGTGTTTCTCTCTGTGTATCTTTGACTGTGCTGGAACTCATTCTGAAGACCAGGCTGCCCTTGTACTCATAGAGATCTGACTGCCTCTGCCTCCCAAGTGCTGAGATAAAAGGTGTGTGCCACTATATATACCCTCTCTTTTATTTAAAAAGTTTCTCTCTTTTTTATTTTTTCTCTCCCAAGCCTCGGTATATTTTTAAAGAAAATTAGTGTCTGAAACTGTCTTTACTGTATATCTCTCCTTTTCTGAGCACATGAGTCTTTATTTGCTATGTGATATGACTAGGATTAAAGCCACAACTTTGGTGGCTGGCTTCATTCCATTCCTTAGCTTTCTAAGATTCTAACTTCATGGTATAAGTATTTACAGGTTATACATTTATTGTCACAACCCTATGAAGTATCAAAGTCTCTGCCACTACCAAGAAGCATGCAACCAGCTTCTCATAAACACCATCTAAGTGTTTGGTGGCTGGGGCTCTTAAAAGAGCTGCAAGGTATTTGCAGCTAAAGATGAGTCAAGAAAACTCTCTTAAATGAGATGTGCTTGCCTCTAGCAAACACAGCTCACCCAAGAAAATGCTGGTACCAAGAAGCCATGTTTAACTCTGGTTTTTTGTTTGTTTGTTTGTTTGTTTGTTTTGTTTTGTTTTGTCTAGAATTCCTTTCCAAACTCTCTCAGGTTTTATGTGGATGTGGTTGCCTCATGTTGGCACCATTTGGAGATCAAATTTCTAGCTCAATCAGTAGAGCATGAGAATCTTAATCTCAGGATTGTGAGTTCATGTCTCACATCAGGTGCCATTTGTACATGGAGTTTCTGTCCCACCTGGTGCCACAGCCATTCAGTCCTAAAGAAACACATAGAGAATTATATTAACTATAAACTGCTTGGCCTATTATCTCAGGCTTATTATTAGCTAACTCTGACAACTTAAATTAACCCATAATTCTTATTTTATGTTTAGACATGTGGCTTCATACCTTTTATCAGTGAGGCATTCTAATCTTGCTTCTTCTACTTCTGGCTGGTGCCTGCAGACTGAGTCTTTCTTCTTCCCAGAATTCTCCTACTTTAGTCACCCCACCTAAACTTCCTGCCTGCCTACTGGCAAGTAACTGTCTTATTAAATGAATACAAGTGACAAATCTTTATAGGGTACAAGAACATTATCCCACAGCATATGTTTACATGTGTGTGTGTGTGTGTGTGTGTGTGTGTGTGTGTGTGTGTGCGTGCATCCCATGGCATGAACGTGGGTTTCAGAGAAAAACTTTGAGGAGTTGGTTCTTGGTCCTACTTTGTGGAATTCAGGTGGACAGACTCGGATTATTATGCTTGGATTTAAGCACCCTTACTCACTGACTCGTAGCTCTGTCCTTCCCACTCTTAAGCACGTCTTTCTTTTTTTTTTTTAAAAAAAAAAAGATCATTGGTAGTAAAAATTGACAATGTAAAAAGTAACTACAAATAAATATTTAAATATGACTTTTAGTGAAAAAAGAAATCATAGAGACAGTGAACTATTGTGACAAATGACATAGTAGACTCAAGGAACACATGGAAAATGCTGTCTTAATGGAAGGTAAAGCCGGAAAAGAGGTGTCACATGTGATTAATGGAAACTACATATATGTAAATATGACCCTGAATCTATTAATATATACAAGATGCATTCTATTTTCAGTCACAAACTTTTGAATGGATTATGAATGCAAAAAAAAAGATGTCTCAGAATGTTGGGATGCATTAGAGACATTCATTTGAGAAACAGACTAGAAAAAAATGCAAATTAAGAAATGCTCAATATTGAATATAGGTACAATGGAAGTAAAATCTTAAAGGTGTGGATGGGTTTTGCAATTGTTGTGGTGATTATTTTTATTTTTAAAAGAATAAAAACAGCACCTGAATTATCAAGTCACTACAAAATTTATCTAGATATGGAATTATGTAGCCATTTCCCCCCATTTGAAACATTATCTAAAGGAAGAAAAGGAGGTTCATGAGACTCAGGGAGTAAATAACTCACAAATCTCAGGAAGTCCTTAAAACTAGCAAGATTGACACGGACACTCTCAAAGTTTTAAGAACAGTAGATTCCTAGAAAGAAGACTGATCCTACTGGAGGCCTTGAGAAGAGATACTCTCCACCTTGCCCTGATGCCTGCAATTTGGTCAGAGAGCTCCTCAGTTACAGTCCTCACCAAGTGCCAGTCAGCCTGAGATGGGCTTTCCAGTGATGCAGCTGCCTCTTGTGTGTTCCTGCTCCTGCAAATAATACCCAGTCACACTCTTATAAGTAATCCCAATGAACATATTGGTTCACCAAGTTGGACACTGTCAGCATTATTCTTTTGGTTTGCCACTCATTTCCTATCTAGTACGAGTAGACATTTGTTCGTGTCTTCAGAAGAGGGATAGTTAGACAGCATTGGAGCATATGTATTTTCAAATAAAAAGACTCAATAAATGCCAAACAAGTCCAAACAATATCACAACAGATTAATTTTCGTTAGAGTTTAGACACAATGAAAGAACGTTAGCTATTATTTCGAAGCATGTAGTTTTTCACGAGTACTGAAACATTAATGGATTGATAAACAGGATTGTGCTTATTAAGCTAAACATCAACCTGCCTGCCTATAGAAGTGAGAAATCCCTCAATCTCCCCATACACTCTATCTGCACAAACACATCGGATTCCCAGGCACCCTCCTACATACTATAGTGTGAGAAAACAAAACAAAAAGCAAATACTCAGGGTTTGTTTTTTAATACAAACATTTGTGTGTTTTTTTAAGTTCTTTGGCTCTGCAGTTTATGAGTTCGCCTTCTGGTTTGCTTGTTTGCTTTGTTTACTTGTTGCTTTTGCCTTGAAGTGAAGGTGAAGTCGCAGTATTTTATTTTACTTTATTTTATTGTTTTCTTACTCTACAGCACTAAGCAGTGAATGTTTGGGGATTGGAAAGCCACATGTAATCACCTCCTCATATCTCTCTGCCTCAGTTTCTCATCTCATTCTGTTTAATTTTTTTTCCTTCAGGTCAGCTTTTCCTTCCGCCTCCTTTTACTGTTCCTTCATTGTCTTGATATAGATTTTCCTCTCTCTCTCTCTTTTTCTCTTTCTATCTCTCCACATTTTAACTATGCAACAGACTATTCTATGCTACAGTCTGCTAGATAAAGTTAAATAATACACTAAGAACACAATACCATAGTTTTTTTTAAGATTTAAAGTTGTATGGCCCTTACTGAATTTTATTATTAAATTTGCAGGTCAAATTTGTTATTTTGCAATTGTTTTCTACAGCTAGGTGTACCTATTAGTTGTTTTGAGGAAACGCTGAGTTGTAGCACCTAAACCCTCACGACCATTTTCCATTGAAAGGGGCCAATACTTATGAATATGATACATTTCATTCTGTGTTTGTGTTAACTAAGTTGTTACACTGATAAAGGGGAATCTTCTTCAGTAAGCCTCATAAAGAGGAATGAGGTCCTTCCTTACCAAAATTCTTTAAAGCAAAGTATATTCTTTTGTTTTCTTCTAAGAGTACAATGAGAGACACCACAAGCACCAACCTGAGAGAACTGTCTGGAAGCTAAGAGTAGTCACTACATAGTAGATGGTAAATAAAAGGACACAATGGCAGAGTAAGAACCCAAGTTCTGTATATAAATCCATGTATATGAAAATGTATCTTATTACTAGAAGTTGGACAGTCTAAAATCTGCACGTGTGTGTTCAGTCTTGAAAGACAAAGTCAGGATCCCACTTCTTGACTGCTTACAGGACCCAGAGAAATGTAAGTGATAAATTGGTGTTTTATTACATAGTGATAGGAATTTGTGTAATTTATTAAACACCAAAAAAAAAACAGTGAAGCAACCAACCTACTCAAACATCTTGCCTATTGTTTTCTTAATTTATTAACTTATGTAATCATTCCTCTTAAATAGTAATCACTCATGTCTTACCAGCTTTAGGTAGTGATACCTGTGCCAAGGGTGGAACCAGAGTAGACAGCATAATTATTTTCATCATATCCTGTTTCCTCCTTGAGAAGAAAACCTCACTAACACAGCAGCCAGCCCTTGCACTCCTTTAGGTCTTTCAAGGAGCCTAAAAATCTGTGGCTACAAAAAATAGTCACTAAATATTTGACATTTTATATATAGCTTCATATTCAAAGTATGTCAATATTACTATGACACTATTCAGACTATCACATAACAATTGCCAGAGCAAATGAAGAATCTTTAACCAGAATGTTAGCTGGTTATATGGGATGTGGGGTTTTAAGATAGTGTATCAGCAAACTCCAGTTTTATTGACCACATATAAAATTCATCAAAAAGACTATCATGTAGCTTCGGTTCTCAAATTCCATAGAGTCTCTTGTTAAATCTCCTACCCATTACGTCTTTGAACAGGATATTTGTGGAACACTATTTATATAAGCTCACTAAGGAGAAATTTTGCAAATCAATGAAGACTGAGATGTGTACCGTTTTGAGGCAGACGCACGCCACACCGCCAGCCACCCAGGTAGACATGTCATCTTTAAAGATTAGTGTTGAGCCAAATAACCTGCTTACCTCTTTATAGTCCTCTAACTGCTGCCACCTGGCTTATAATTATAGGCTTTATGATAAATAGATGTTAAGTTTGGCGTGATTAGCTATTGTGTAAAAAGTATTCAACTGTGGGCCACCTGACTTTCACATGCTCTGCACCTTCTCCTTCATTTGCTACATCTTGCCTATTAATAGACAAACACCTGTTTCCTGATAGTCTTCCAAGTTATAGAGATGTACATTTATATAGAAACATCTGGGCGTAAGGTCCTTGAGAAGGACACCCAAATCCTATTCTTACTATCAGAAAACATTCTTTAGTAGCTGCTGATGGAAGCATTTCAGCTTGCTTTACATCCCTCCCGAACAAGCTATAACAAACAAAGTAAACCTAGGGAGACTCTCTAACTTCTGTGGGAGGATTAAGAAAATCCTATAGCAATAAGTTAAGGATTTTTATTTGATCCTACAGACAAAAAGCATTTCTAAACCCGCAAGTGAATGATGTAAACTGAAAGCCAGGAACTGAGTTATAAGTATTTAATGCTTTCTTCTCACATTTTCCCAGCACCTGCACACATCTCTGCTGCTATTTCTGATACACGGTGGCATGGGACACCCAGCTACCACGATAAACATGCAGCTAAAGAAAATGGCCCACGGCAGGAAATGAAAGCGATGGCGACAGTTTGTGGTCGTTTGATTACTTTAATGCAATGAATGGTGGCCACAGACTTTCCTGTCAACAGGGCAAGAGTGTCGGGGTTAAAAAATTAGGAAGGAATAAATGCAGTAAGAGACCTTTGCTGCCGTGATTAGAAGTAACATGTTGAGAGGAGCTAGCAGCATCAAGTCCATCCTAGAGCGTGGTGCCTTATTAGCATCTTAAATCCCAAGGACAGGCAGATGAGAAACAGGACACTACTGAGCCTAAGCAGCTCTGGTCACATTCAGAACAAATATTCTAGGAAAAAAAAAATATGTAGCAGAAGAACTTCAGATATCTGTGCATTCGTTGATGACCAAGGTATCTGACTTTGAATGAATTGGATTTCTTCCATCTCCCTAATTCTTTATAACATGAAAAATATGTACTTACTTCTTCCTCTTAAATCATCTGAGGTCTATGAAGATGACTCCCTGGGAAGGGTGCTGGGACTCAATATGCATTATAGATAAGCATGTATCTAGCAAAAAAAGAACAAGTACTTAGTGAATCTATACCCTGCCTAGTTTGCTTTCATCGCATTGTTGGCCTGAGACATCCTATACTTTTAAGCCAGCATTCTTACCATTTTTTCCTCTCGACCTATCACGGTCTGATTTCCACTTCTAGCTAATCTAGTTAAATGCCGACTCTCTTCTCCGGGCAGGCAGTCTTGCCAATTGCCTCCTTCCTGGGAAGTCCCTCTCAGCTCAGAAAATTGTGAATCCGTATTGCCTGATGTTGCTTTTGTCCTTGAAATTTTCTCTCCTCTTTTTGTTTTGTTCTTTCAAAATAAACTGCGTTAGAGAAATATGGTTGTAATTAGCAACTGACAAAAATATCTGGGCTCGGGCTGAAGTGGGAAATCACAAAGGTTAGTTCCTTATTTTCTCATGCATTTACCATTTGTTCCCTATTCTCGGGGAAGTTGAAAGACCTGAGGTTCAAACTTAATAAGGCCCCATACTGTTTCTAAGAGTATTTACAACATGTAAAGTATAAGCCAGTGCATTGCTTATATTTAAATTTGTTTTCACTCATCTGAGCTATTACACAGTATGCCATCCCTAAACCTTTTATAATAAGGAGCACATGGTTCTCAGAAATGAGAGGAAATAAAATGTTCAGCAATTTGAGCTCTCTGGTACTGAGAAGGTGACAAAACATTTATATATACCGGAACCATTCCACTGATTTGGCTCCCGCATTAGGCAGGACTGCCTCAGGCACTAACCTCCTGCTACATTCACGTTCTTGGGAATTAGCAGGTGAAGCAAATGGCCCATAGTGATGACAGCAACATCTTTCAAAAGACTCTATTGCACCAAATGGATCCTCCAAACGTATGCCCTCTTTCTGAACAATATCATTTTTTAATGCTTAACTGATACGACAAATATATTTTCCTTTGTAAGGAGAAAATTTCAAGCAACAAAACACTAAGATATAAACAAACATTCTTCCTAGTTTTAGTTGTCCAGGAGTAATTGTCCACTTTCTTTTCTACGAGTTATCTAAATACCTATTACTGATGTTAAACTTCCTGATCCATGGCAAGATACTCTCGAAGAGTAATATCATGTCAAGGAGGGTGTGACAAAGAATTTAATATTTTTAAAACTGGTTCCTATACATGCAAAATGAACAAAAAAATGTTTTTACTCTCTTAGTCGAGATTCTGTCTTGAGTTCCATGTAGAAAATTCTAGTAGATCTTGTAAACAAACATTTGTGACCTCTACAGTAGGTATTGGTTCTGTATAAAAAAAAAATTCATAAAGAAATGTTTAAACTCTCTTTACCAAATTTTACTATTGAACCATGTGAAAATTATCTCATATTAAATATAAAAGAAAGGGTTCCCATACTTCAAAAGCAAAAGTTTTACTTTTAAATTGTACTTACAATGCTACATGTTGGTGACATTTTCAAAACACTGTCTCTCAAACCTCTTAGAAAATGAAAACCAAAGCAAATTCAAGAAATTTTGGTTACTATATCATCTAGATTCTGGACTGAGGGTGGGCTCTGTCTGTCTTTCTTGCTCTGCTAACAGAGAGTCTACCCTAATAATTTATAAGGAACCTGAAGAGGCAGTACTAAGGGACACATCTGTTAAGATGTAGCTGCCCCCATGAGAGTCATCATTAATTCTAGTCTCTAAACTTTAGCCTAAATTAGCTTAATATATTTGTCCAATCATATTTTGGATTCACTAAGTTATAATTCACACACAAAATTTACATATCTTTATGTAAAATATTACATATCTTTAGCATATAATGGCATCTGAACTTAGAATCATCCCAAGAAGCTTAAATTCACAGTTGGACAGCACTATCCCACACTGTTTTACTTCTTTTTTTATTTCTATGTGTAAATTGAATTTTTCATTTAATATATTTTTATGTCTGGCTTTAGCTCTGGATTATTTTAATTTTTAAAATATGGCTTTAGCCATATTTATGTAATGATTATCAATTTTTAATTGCTGAGTACCAAGTACACAGAAATGATTTCACAGGAGAGAAGAAAATTTTCATCATGGGATTTGCGGAAGAAACATGAGAACAGGGCCTGTACTCATCAAAATGTGCTCTAGTTTGCATCATCAGTGCTGGCATCAACATTCCCGGGACCAGGCTAGAAGGATAAATACTTTGGTGCTGTACAGCAACACTACAACGAGAAACAGGAAGAGTCACTGGGAACATTTTTTTTTCCTAGAGACATCAAGGGAATTTAAAAGTATATTAAAGCTGAGATTGGATGAATCAGAAATTCTGTAAAACCATCAGAAAATGTAATTGCAAAGAGTTGGCAGCTAGAGACAACCTATTGCACTTAAAAATCTCGAGACTCCAAAAAAGTGGGATAAATGACCATGGAAATGACATTTGTAAATTATGTCTAGAGTAATCCATGCCTTTGCTTGTAAGTTTGTTGGCTGTAAATTATGAAAGATTCCGAATAACTCATCTACAATTCAACCAGACAATGGGAATGCAAGCTCTGTAGTAGTTGACAGGCATAGGAAAAAGCAGTCTCCAGTCTACACATTCCAAACTACAGGCTTAAAATGAGCAAACATCTCATGGGATGCTGAAATACTTTTTAGGCATGAAGATATAACATGAAATCAATCCTATACTAAGAAAACTCATTTGAAAATCATTTAATATTATGGGAGTATTTCTACACAAATAATTCATTTTTCAAATCTATGCCAAAAAGATTATTAAACAGTAAGGAAAACGTTGCAAGTATTTAACATTGGCTTAAACTTAGAAAAAAAAGAGAAAGATCAGCAATCTCCTTAAGGGTTTGAAAGAAAATTGTACTCAATTCAGATAAGAGTCAAAACTGAGGAAAGGGAAGTTCCAAGAGGCCTTGGATTTCTGTAACAAAGATTTCTCTATTCTAGGGAGACCTTGACTAAAGTTATCTGACACGTTAGTTGTTATTTAATTTAATTTAATTATATTGGGGTTAGTTTTATCTCCAGATAGTCCCAGAAATAAAGACATTAAATAATGACAGCCTAGAGTTTTAATAAGGAAAGACAAAATGAAAGATATATGTATTATGAATGCTTTTTATATACATGACTAAATGGTGCATTTTCATCATAAGATGATATTTGTGTAAAACCCAAATTTGTAGTCACCAACTGCATAAAAAACAGACAATAAAGCAGAGTTCATGAGAACATGGGCTTTATAAATCAACTTTTAAAACATCACTTTAACGCTCATCATTAACCTTGAGTTACTAGTTCATATATTGGCCTAAACGTCACACGTCTGAAATGCAATATGACCATCTATTCACAAGTCTTATACTGGATGTTGTCCGAGGATATATCACACCACGTTTTTCCTAGAGGACACTTACTGAGTCTCTTGGAAACCCAGTTATCTGACAGGCCCAAAGAGGACACGAAAAGCAGATGATCAACTTGGGAATACTTGAGACCACTACAGACAGCTTAATCGAGGAACCTTTCATGACAGATTGAGAAACACAGACCTCTCCCTCCAATGTCTGGAAGTAGATCATGTCATCAAACCCAAGTAAAAATGAAGATGAAAATAGGGGGATCTTATACAAAAGTGAAATACTTCATCTTCACACTGTTCCAATTACACTATACTTTTACTTCTTGAAGTGTCCCATGAGCACATAAAATAAATAGCATTCATATAAATGCTCTCCTAAAATGGAGAAACGTGGGCTCTGCTCTAGAGCTAGAGGGGCAGATCCCCATTTGAAATATGCACGCTCAAGTTGAAGATGAACTAAAAGGTATTAATTATTGGTTTTGCCCTGGATAATGTTTTGTTGTTGTGTTTGTCTGTTTTGTCTCTGCTGTTCTGTTTAACCTAGGACTGTACTCATCTGAGACAGTGTTAGAACAATGAAGCCTTATTAGGGAATGACTCAATATCAAAGTACTCACTTTTTTAAATGTGTTTGTTTCTTTGGAGTAAGTATATTACAAAATGGTTGCCTTGAAAACTCAGGAAAGGTTCTAAGTTTTTATACCAGTGTCCACTATAGAAATTAGTCTTCATTTTTTAAGCATTTATTTAAATATTTATTGGCACATGTATGTGTGGTGTGTGTGTATGTGTATAAAATTTTTTGTAATGTGACATCTGTGTGGGGGTCACATGCCAACTTTCTAGAGTCTATATTTTTCCTGCATCACATGGGATCCAGAGTTTTAACTTAGGCTATCAAGCTTGAGAAGTGCCTTTACTCCCTGAGCCATTTTCAATGGCTCATTTTTGTTTATATTACTCCAAACTTCCAGGATATTTGATTGAAGTAAAGCAGACAAACACTGCCATTTTCAAATGGAAGAAGTAAGGAAATGGCAGGAGTGAGAGGAAGAGGACATGGGAAACATGAGGCAGCTTGCCCGTGTGTAACTGTGTGTATCTTCAAGGTTTTAATTACAAACGTAGACACATCTATTTCCAAATGCCTTTCAAGGTGTTTCAAACAGAAAATGGTTAAGACAGACTTGTTCCTTTCCAATAATGTTTATAAACATACCATGAATCCTATATTTCCATCTGTTTTGTGTTTTTAGTGAGACTGTATGTTTAAGGCTGGGTTCTTGAGAAAGATCCCAAGCTGATACTGGTATTTAGTATTGACGTAAGCAAGGTTAGGGACTAGTTCAACACTTTGCTTTTGGCTATGCATGCACAGCTTTTCTAGAAATCCCCTGGTCAAGCTGTGACTCTTATCTGCCTGTTCATGCACATACACTCCCCTCTCTGAACAACACATCTGGTAATCCATTGGCAATCCAGGAACTAATCTTGTGTCAGCTTGCAGGTACCATCTTCTCTGAACAACTGAATATGTTTAACTTCCCTTTAATGATAATCAAGTTTAGAGAGATTCAACTGTGCTCAGTTATATCCAGGTACAATGGTATAGTGTCAGGGTGAGGTGCTCAGGTCTAGATTTATTTTGGGTTATTGTTCAGTAAAGAAAAACTCTATCCACAAGTGAACTTTAGGAAGAATTCCCTATATTTACTGTCTTGTGTCTATGTATAATTTAGCAAGTATATGATTAAAATCAAACATATTCTAGGAAAAGACTTGCATAGTAGAGAAATGGTTAAAATTAATTTTTCAATCAAAATATAACCTAAAGATTTTGGTCCAAAGAGAAGTAACCGAACTTCCCTTTAAACCCATGAAAGGTGGTTCCAAGTAATAGTTGGGACCTTTTAGGATGTTCACCCATGATCTGCTGCAAAACTTGACAGTATATTCCTTCTAATGTGTGCTATATTCACTTTGCTCCGAATAAAGTTTCACCTGCTACTCTACCCAACATGTGAGCCTTTATTTCATTCTTCAGTTAAATGTCAAGTACTTAAAAATACATGGCCTCAACCACCATTAGCTGTGTGTCTTCCAGGTACGGTGGTGACATCACCTAGGTGAGACAGGGTTGAAGGACACAAAATTGGTGAATTTGAATCAAAGAGGTGATACAGAGACAGGGAAAGTTATCCTGTAAAAGGAGCATAGCTGGAGCTCTCGGATGTGAACACTCTGCAGCTGGAAAAGTAGATGTTTCTGGACTGTCAGCAGCAGAGAGCATCATTCCAAAGGAGCCAATGTTACTAAGCTTTCTGTCACTCTAAGAATCTGTCAGAAATGCTTCATGTCTGTCTTCATCCTGGAATTTTACTTACAGAAGAATATAATTACACATGACCTTTGTCAGTATATTTGCAAGTTGACAAATTTTTAACAAATCTCTCCACATACTGATTGTTTTAGTGACTGGAGTGTACTGAGATGCTTTTGGAAAAAAGTCTACTTTATTAACATATGAAATTGTGTTTGGTATTCTTTGAAAAGATATTTTCAAAGGCATCAAAATTAACTACATCTTTAGCCAAACTTTGTATTATTTTAAAACTTTATGACTTATGTAATTTTCTGAAGGTGCTCATATTTGTAATTCAATTATTAATTTGTGTTTGTGTATATTTTGTGTAGTACAGTGTTTTGTTTTAATTAATATTTTATGCTTATGATTGTGGATGTGTATATAGCTAAGTTTTATGTTCCAAAAGTAACCAAGGATACATGTTTTTGAAAATGAAACAAATTTATATATATATATATATATCAAGTGCTTTATCAGAAACAAAGCCGGGCAGTGGTGGCACATGCCTTTAATCCAAGAACTCAGGAGGCAGAAGAGAGAAGATATCTGTGAGTTCAATGCCAGCTTCATCTACCAAGTGAGTTCCAGTACAACCAGCTCTATCACACAGAGAAAACGTGTCTCAAAAACAAAACTAACTAGATGACTAATTAAATGACTCAATAAATAAAGCACTGAAGACTGTTTGAATTGACCTTTTCCCCCCTGTATGTACTAAACCACGGACTGGGAAAGCTCTTAATTCGATCTGCTGCTAATGTTTCTCCTACATTGAAATGTGCTTTTGATGTAGACTACATTTACATAGCAAATAAGCACATTCGTCCTTCCTCTCTTTCAAGAGAGTTGATGAAGCTTCACACTTATGTCCAGTAAAGCACATAGGATTCTATCAGTGGCTTCTGAAGTCCAGAATGTAATTTTGCTTTTCTTTCCTACTAATTTTACAATAAATTTTCCAAGCAAATTTAAAACTATGTATAATACTTCTCTAAATATGAAAAAAGGTAGAATTACAAAGATAAATAGAACACATTCCCTGTCCACCAGGAGTTCAAATTCCAGTGAGAAAATTGTGTTAAGGTTCAGTGATAAAATCAATAGAACTGAACAAATGTTCTATTTCCCATTTGTTTCCATTGTCAAGAAATAGCTATTGCAGCAACTATAGACTCAGAGATATTGTTTTAAGAACTGTTTAAAAAGTATATCTAGATAGCATAATATTCTTAAAACTGAAATTTGAAATTTGTAATCTATATCTCATTGTTTGAATAGCAAAAATCACCATTTCAGAAATCAAGAAGACTATCTAGTGGTCCTGTTTATTTAATGTATTACAAATATATTTAAAGCACTGTGTTTTATTTCATTTCAGATTCTTGAGTATTCAATCTACAATTTAACTAGGTTATACATGATTCAGTGCATGTATACAGACAGTGGCCAAATTCAGTGCCATTCATCTCTCCTTTGTTTCATTTCTCCACATCTAGAAATAACAATTCTTTATTCATGGTGAGATTTTGTTGTTGTTTTAGACTACACGTTGGAGACAGAACAAGGTCTTGGTATTTCTATAGCTGTGTTATTTCTGCCAAAATTTCTTCAGTTCTGTCCTTTTTCTCCACAACTGAATTTATTCCTTTTCTGGCTAAATGGAAATACATTGTGACTCTGTTGCAAACTGTTTTGTACCTCCATTATTGATAGATGCCTGCTCCGACTCTTTATCTTAGCTACTGTGACTGGTGCTGCAAAGAACACAAAGCTTAGGATATCTCTTTGGTTTGTTTAGCTTGTCAGTTTAGAAACATACCCAGAAGTGGAACAGCAATACCATACAGTTAACTTCTTGTCCCATCTGAATATCAATAATAGGAGCAGACATGGAGGAAACATTGCTTTTCCCCGATTTGGTAAAATATTGGCTTTGGATTTGTTACATAGGAATAATGGATTGAAAAATGGAACCTTAATTTTAGCTTTTTGAAAGACTGTACTGATTTATATTTTACAAAAATTGTCCTATACGTCTTCTCTATCCGTATCCACCCAAGCTTTTTGTTATTGTTTATTTCTCAATAATCATAATCATTTTTTTTGTTTTTCTAGACATGGTTTCTCTGTAGCTTTGGAGTCTGTCCTGGAACTACCTTTTGTAGACGAGGTTGGACTTGAACTCACAGAGATCTGCCTGCATCTGCCTCCTTGGATTATAAGTATATACCATAACATTCAGCTATACACTTTCAATTGGGTTATTTCTTAGCATGTTGGTAAGTTTTAAAATGTACTCGAATTCTGAATATTGGTTGCTATTGTTCAAGATTGTTTGGGATCCTCAAAATCTTTTGCAGTTCTATGTAAGTTTTGAGTATTTATTGTTTAACTCTGTGGAGAGTATCATAGCTAGGTTGATCAAAATTTAATTGAAAATACACATTGTTTTAGATAGAAAATTCTTTTTTAAAGTATCAGTTCTTTAATCAGCATTGGTGGCACTTCCCTTTGTGTGTCTAATTTCTTTAGTGTTTAAGTCTTATTCATTGTATAAGTCTTTTAGGCTGATGGTTTGGCTCATTTTGTAATTATTTGGAGAAATTGTGGATGGTATTAATTTGAAGATTTCTCATTAGAAGATTTTCTTCTCTGTCTTCTTCTTCGTTGTCTTCTTCTTTGTCATCTTCTTCTTTGTCATCTTCTTATTGTTGTTGTTGTTGTTGTTGTTGTTGTTGTTGTTGTTCTTCTTCTTCTTCTTCTTCTTCTTCTGAATTTTGCATGTTCATGCTGAATACTGAAAACTAACAGAATATGTTTATTAGTTGTAGTAGTCTATGTTTTTTGAGGAGTATTTAATTTTTAAATATGTATATAGTCACGTAATCTGCAAACAGGAATCTTTAACTCCTTCTTTTTCTATTACGATCTTTCACTTAAGGATACTGTCTTCTTCTAGTGAGTCAGGCCTCCAGTACTGTAGTGAATCAGGATACTGGGAGTTGGCATGAGGGAAGCAATTTAGTTTCCCTCCCATTCAGTGTGATGCTGACCTTAGATTTGTCATATACTGAGAACAAGTGAAGGGTAGATCCTCTTTATCAGACACTAATCAGAATAGAAAAGAGCAAAGGTTTACTTTAATAATTTTTTTCTTAGAAGAAAAATGAATTAATCTTCAATTTGAGACCAGAAAGATAACCAGAATTGCTGTGTTGGATGGATTGAAAGGCGGGACATACCAGATTATGAGTGCTAAACTAAGTTCAATTCCAGTATGAACTCATGGACTAGGATACATTCAGCTTTAGGAGAAAACAAAACAAACTGGAAACATAAAGGAGGAAAATGGGGGGGATCATGAAACCAAGAATCACTAAATAAGAGTTTCTAGTTGAAGGAACTATACTTTTCCAACTAATAACACATAATCTAGAAATGTTGCCACTAACACAATTCTGATAAAATTAATGGTAGTATTAGTTTAAATTAGGTATGAAAATATATTTCAGGGATTTAGAAATGAATAAAATGAAACACTAGCAACACTATCCAAAGTTCAGACACTTGTAGGAAGAAGAAAAAGTGAAGAATCAAAAGAATATTGAAATTTATAACATTGTTATCAGTAAAGTTATTACAACTATTCAATTAAGGAGACAGTCAACACAGAGAATTCGAGATAATGCATTTTGTTCTGGACAAGTTATTGGAGATATATATCTGTGTTAATCTGTGGAATAGACACATAGCTATTTAGACCACATGTGAAATGCCTGAACTGAAAAATAGAATGAAACTTTATAGAACAAATAATAATAAGCCAAAGAAAGACAACATTTTAGAAAATATCAAACATAATAGGCAATAGGGAAATACAATTGAATTAACATAGTGGCCGTACAGCGGAAAATCAATATTACATGTAGACTAGATAAAAAATGCCTACAATCACATTCAGCCTTGGAAAGGGAAAGAACAGACAGCAGTAAGTGTGAGGGAAGCAGGCTGAAGTCATGCATCTGGGAATGTGTTAGGAGCTTGAGAAAGTTAGACAACTAAGAATAAAGGGCATCAACGAATGTAGAAGAGAATCCCCTTATATATGATGAAGTTTTGGCTACCTTTAAGTAAGACTTGGTAGGACACAGTCAAATATAGGAAGTTGAAGATGAAGGAAAGGCAAGAAATGATGGAATAACTCATGGTGTCCTAGGAACTTTATATCTGGCATTTTCTTCTCTGTCTTCTTCTTCGTTGTATTCTTCTTTGTCATCTTCTTCTTTGTCATCTTCTTGGTCTTCTTCTTCTTCTTCTTCTTCTTCTTCTTCTTCTTCTTCTTCTTCTTCTTCTTCTTCTTCTTCTTCTTCTTCTTCTTCTTCTTCTTGAACTTCTTCTTGAACCAAAAGTTGTGCTACTAGCTGAGAGCAAAATTAGGATTCTCAGATAAATGGTGGAGAAAAACATGAGTAGGTTTACATTTGTGGAAAATAAGAGTACAGACGAGAGAAAACATTGGGTTTCTAACCAGGTTTCGAGGCCACCTGCCACAGCGGGTAACTGTGACCAGCAGTGAGGAGGTAAGCAAAGGCTAGATGGATGTCCTGAGATATTTTTCTCATAAGAATCAGGCAAAGAAAAGATTAGTGAAACTAAAATATTCAGAATTTAAATAATATAATATTTCACTTTAAATAAGATAGCTAAATCATTATATTCTGTTATATATAGTTCTGGAATTAGCTATTCAGGTAGTAACAGTTTAAAATTATATAGCCATCTCACAATAAACTGGTCCCTTAAAGAATTCATTGCTGTTTAATGGCTCACAATTCTCTACTGGGGTAAGAATCCACTTGGAAGTCGGGTAATCTACTAGGGATAAGAATCCACTTGGAAGTCAGCTTGAAAAGGGAATGTTGACAGGAACGAGGCAGTGTGATCATCAAGGCTGCCACCTAGCGTTGTTCAGCACATGGGTTTTGTCAAGGACCTCTGCTGAGTTTATTCACAGCATCCTGGCTGTGCTCCAGGGATGTGTATCCTAGTCGGTAAAGAGTGAGGTTTGCTAAACACTGAATGAAGGAGTCCAGGAATTGTGCAGTGTATGTTTACCTTATTAATTTAATCCAACAGTCATAAAACCTGAGGTGATTCAGATGAAAAGTTTGTAGCCCCTTTCATGGGGAGGAGCTTCAAAGAAATGGGTTGCCATCCTATAATCCACTTCAGTGGAGATGGGCAGAGCAGATTGCTAGTGGAGAGACATAGAGGAGAAAAGTGGTCATCACTTCTAACATGGAAGATTGGTGCTTGGTTAGGACACAATTCTTACAATTTTTGCTTTATCTTCCAATCTATGCTTTAGGAATATGAAGAACAGAGGGAAATGAAGCATATGAGAATTCATGGGGTGTGAAAGAATCAGAAATTCTACTCAAAAGGGGAGTACCCGTAGGGGACTACTGGATTTTAGATAAGAGAAAACAGGAAACAATTTCCTGGAGAAGCTGGGGGACACAGCTGTATTTATTGACTCTTAAATTGGGAATCTGGAGGACACAGGAAAGGATAGTTTGGGAAGAAAGACCAGAATGATATTGTGTAGTTTTAGAACTAAATGCTATGGGAAAGATTGTGAGTGTGTAGGTCAAGAACTGCTGTTTGGTTGTCCATGACGATACCCCAGATGGATGAGTGAGGAAGAGGCACTTGGGCTTCTTCAGAGCCCACAAAAGCCTAAAATGTCTAAATTGAGCCAGGCTGGGTCATCTGGGTTGATGAGTGCTGGTATCAAGAGACGATGGTGTGAGTCTATGCTGTCTAGATATGCACATTCGCACTGCTGTGTGAGACTGTCTAAGAGAGCTGAGGTTCTCTGAGTTCTTCCAAATAAATTGTCTAATACAGGTCCTGCTGATGCCCATAAACACTTGTCATAATCAATGCCTTTTCAGCTGTCATGGGCACAGATATCCATACATATATTATATAGGATACAGGCTTAAAGAGTGAACATTTTGTTCCCAACATTCCAACCTCCCTTTTTTGTTTTTTTTGTTTGTTTTTCTTTTTTGTTTTTTTTAAATTTTTTATTTTATTTTTTTTAGTTTTTATTTTTTCCAACTTCCTTTTTAACTAGAAAAAAAAACGCACTGAATATTTATCTCTTGTTGATAACAAATTTTGGTAAGCTTAGACTCAATTGTTAAATCATAATAAATGCATATTTATTCTTCATTAATGTTGTGTGACTTGTCCTTCCCAATAAGAAGATGACAACAACCTTCCCTTCTTTCTCTACCTTCCATTCTTTCAGATAATCCACCAACAGAATCTTGGGTTTTCCCATTAAAGGAAAGTTGTTGTTCCTCTTGACTGTAAATAGCATTCATATGAAAACATTCATCTGGATGTTTCTGTATGAGTATCTCCAAGAAGGACTTGGGGTGCTGGCAGAAGAGACTTCCCAGTTGGGTGACTCTAGTGACCCAGATATTAGGATGGCTAAAGAAAAATCCATACTCTGGCTTGCTTTTCCTTCTTGTCTCTGGAAGGGTCTATATCTGTCGCGAATGCTACTTCCATTTGTCACTGATGTCATACTCCAGCTTTTGTGGGTTCCAATCTGGACAAAAGAGCAGTGATTCTCCAGTAATACCACAGGCCTTTACTACTAAAATTGGACTGATGAAGCATCCAGTTTCATACCTTTTAACTATTCTGTTCTCAGTTTCTTCATCTTAGATGGCCATAGTTGCACTACTTAGTTCTTACCAGTTTAAAGCTTTTCAAGTAAATCTTTGCATATGGATGTCCATATGTATGTATATACATTCATATAGATACATATATAATCCATACATAAATGTCCATTCTATTTGTTCATTTCCTTTAAACTCAGAACAGTGTTCAACCTTTTGACTTGCATAATGACATCATCTAAAAATGTATTAGCCTGCATGCATAGCTATCTTGGTAAGCACACAAACCACAAGTTACAGGTTAGAAACATGATAACCCTGCATTACACTGTTTTTACGTTCTAGGATGGGACCTCCTTTTAGAATCAAATGCTTAGAAAAGAGGAGTTTTGAGTGATACCCTGACTCAGTTGTAGAGAACCAATTTCTCCATTCAACATTTAAATCAATATAGAAATTTCATATAAAGTTTCTTTAAAAAAAAATCAGTTTTTGGAGAATTGACCACACCTCAAAATAGTCATTCTAGCCAGTGGAGGAATTGTCTATCTATCATACAACCCAACTCTTAAAGTGTTGCATTGATCTCAGATATGAGCATGTTTTAGTGAACGTCAATAGGAAAATTAAATTTCCGGATACAACATACTTTATCTTTTACATTAAAAGATTCAAGACTTTACGTTTTTCTGTTTGTTGCAATTTTTTTTTTTTTTGGTTTTTCGAGACAGGGTTTCTCTGTGGTTTTGGAGCCTATCCTGGAACTAGCTCTTATAGACCAGGCTGGTCTCGAACTCACAGAGATCCGCCTGCCTCTGCCTCCCTAGTGCTGGGATTAAGGCGTGAGCGACCGCCGTCCAGCTGTTTGTTGCAATTTTAATTGAAATAACGACTGGCATTAGAAATAGGTTGTTTGGATCTTATATCCTATTTGGGATTTAAACTGTAAAGTGAAATGGTAATGAGATTGGTTATTTTAAATATAACCAGAATATTTCTTAAGAAAGAAACAATTTCCAGATAAAATCCAGTAAAGTTAGAGATATTGTCATGTATTTGTTTTAGGTTAAATGTACTTTGTTTAATAAGGTATAATTTATGTTTTTCAATGTAATGTTTTTATTTATATCATCAAAATTATGCTTAATTTTATAAAAGAATATACTTTGATTTTTATTAATAAAGAATAATTTTATTTGCCCCATTTCAAAAAATTACACATCAATTTATGAATATGTATGGAGAAATACAGAAATCTCAAATTTGTTTCTTGGGTTTCCTAAGTAAAAACTGCTTAAAGATTGCTATTTCTGTTTGTTTTTACTTTATTTCTTTCGGACTTCGATGCATGAGCTCTTTGGTCTTTTTTTTCCTATGTAAATATTTGTGTTCTGTTAACAATAGGTGCTTGCAGATGGAGCCTTGTTATGTTTCCTGTGGGTTTGTCCTTAGGGTCCTTCTTTTATGGATTTTCTCTCCTTTGAAGCAGCATTGTCTCTAGTATGGCTGATATGACTTTGTACTGTTGTAGTAATACCCACAGAGCACCTGGAAATAGTTTCTTCATCCCTCTGACCTTATTCCCTGCTGACCCAATCTCAGGATACTTTTGTCCCTTATGATGTCATATCCCTTTGCACATTTAATTTGAGTTTCAAAACTTCTTTAGAGATACAGAGGTATCTATCGAGACCTCATAAACTGAAATGTCTTAGCTATTTTCTTAGGACACATGTTGACTATTTTTCAACCAGTCAGTGTCAATAGATCGTACAAGAGAAAGGCCTGAATGTTAGAAGCAGAGAAGGGTGGTTCTAGCTTATGCAAAGTAAAGAAACTCAGCACACGGTTCAGTCAAAGAACAGTATTTGTTCCCATAATATGGGGTTATTTGAAAATAGGCATTTTTTTATATTTAACAAGCTTTGTAAAATAGTTGTTTGGTTGACTATTGATTTATCTATTCTTAACAAGGTACTAAGTTAGTAAGCGTCCTATTGCATCCTGTAATCTGGCTGTCCTGGTTCTGTATATTTTTCTTGGTACTTATGTTAAGAAATAAGCAGATCAAAACTGTATATATCATAATCAAACAGAAAGCACAAAGAATGATATACATAGACGACAGACAAGCAGGAAGACAAGCGCATAGATAACAGATGATAAGGTAGAGATTTCTTTTAAATTTGACACAGACCTCAGACCAACTTTTTACCATAGGTATTGTTGACATAGATGAGGGCAGAGCTCATTCCTCCTCAAAGAAACTTCTTTCTACTTTAGCTGGAAAAGGACAGAGCTGGTCAGAATGGAGAGAGCAGACATTGGGGCTCATTACTGTTGACATAATCTATAACACAATCCCTGCACCTATGGCTCAGGAACATCATGGGAGATGGGGCCTTAAGATTGTAAAAGCCTGAGACTAACAAGTTTGTGGTGAGATTGTATATTCTAGCTCTGACAGAAAAGCTACACCCATGAAATCTAAACAGCATTGCTGCCTAGACAAGGCATAAGCAGTCTGAGCAGAAGTGGCCATGGAAGGGTTAGAGGAGAAGAGGGAAGGAGAGGGATGATATAACTATTTTTGGTTAAATAAAAAATTAAAAAAGAGAAAGCATAGATGATAGATAACAGATACAAATTGCATCAACAGACAGAGGGGGTAAGAGAATATTGATATTTATTGAAAAAGAATTTAAGTAAATAATCTAAAAAAAAAGTTACTAATTTTCCTAAGACCAAAGTATTGGTAACATGGAAGGAAACAAATGGGTTTAATTCTGATTGGTCTCACAGTGAGCTCAACGATAAGAAGCAAGAGTTAATAAGAACAAAACCCCAAAGATAATATTAAAAAGGCTTTCCTTGGTTTTCAGACAAATGGAGAATAAGAGAAAATGAGGACAAGCATGGAGAAAAAAATTCCCCTTTCCCAAAAGCTCTTTTTGAAAATTACTTGGAGACTTAGAGACTCTGTTGACTTTAATTAAGTGCTCATTAGATTGACAAACTTTTTAAAACAGTGTTCCCGCCTGCCATGTGGGTTTTCATATGCTCTCCTGGATTTCTCTCTAAATTACTTTAGAACCCTGTCAAAATAACTTGTTTATTCAAGGGAAATCACTCATAACTCTTTAAAGAACCCAGATAGATTTTTGTCTTGTGGTTGCTGGTTTGTTATTTTAACACAGTCCTATCATTTCCACTGAAATCTCTTAACTCCTGTCTGCAAAGTCAAAGTCTCCCCAAATTGGACTTAATTCCTCTGATACCAGTGGGGAAATAACTTATAATCTTTGAAATCCCCAGAGTCAAAAACCATTGCTTATGTAATTGAATAGAGAGAGTCCTGAAGGCAAGGCTGTGCCTGAACTAACATCTGGACAACCCTTCCACCCTTCCACAGTAACAGAAAACAAAATGAGTTAAACAAAATAGTATGGATACGATCCTACTATTGCTTGAATTAACACGATTGTTGAAGTGAATTTGATAGATAATTGTTTTAAACAATTTTGGCTTACTAAGGTTCCAGGAAAGCCTGGCCTTGAAAAAGATGCTGGGGGAAGAATTAGTGTTAGGACATAATTTTGAGTCTAGCACAAAATAATGACATGAAAGAAGTGTCAGTCTAAAATACTTCTCAACAACTGTCATTGCCATCGTCACCTTCTGCATCCTCCCTTCCTTTTATAGGCTGCTTGTCATCTGTTTCAATATCAAATGGAGCATACAAACATTAATACTAAATTAATAAGAAAATTGAAGGTTTACAAGCATGACCCATAAACCACTGAAATATTAACTACGTTTTTCCTACTTTTTATCTATTATTTTATCTATTATTAGGTCTTTAGATTTATATAAATACCAATGAATATTGGAGAACAGTCACCAAAAGAGATTTATACCTACTTCCATATGGCAGTGGTAAGAAAGGGCAAAAATAATAGCAGTTGATTTATTTTTTCTAATTTTCTTAATTCAGAACAATGAGACCTCCTAGGATACAAAGCGGAGCATTAACTTAAAAGTTAAAATATGGAAATAAGTACTCATAATCCATATGGTATCAAAGATCAAATCCAAACTGATGTCCTGTGTTTGTTCTCCGTTACACAATAAAGCAATGAGAGAACCAACTCCAGAAACTCACCTGCAAAAGTGAGCCAGGGCACACCTATACACAAACATGCACAAACACACTCACATGTATAAATATTCATGCAGACACATGCACATGTCACATACACACAAGCACACATAAATACACACAAAAACACACATACACAAATTAATAAATATAGTTAAAAGTTTTTTTTAATTTATTGAGTTCTAAGAGCCATAGACAAGACATCATACTATATGATTGAATTTTTCCTAAATTCAGGAACACATGGAGTGAATCTTTAGTGAGAGAAATCAGAAACATTGTTCATATGTTGAGAATGATATGGGGGAGGGGAAGGAGGAAGATTGTGGGACATGCCTGCTTACTTGCTAATATATATTTAATAATTATGATTATACCCTTCTTGTATATATGCTTTGAAAATCAATATTTGGTAGTCCTATTGTTTCTTAGTAACTAATTAGTTAGTTTTAAAGAAATATGTAAAAATTTTAAGTATCAGAACAGAAAGTTTTATCTACTTGTTTATTGTTTGATGATGTTACACACAGAATTAAATTTGAATTCCCTTATTACTCCACTATTCTGTTCAAATGCCGGAATAAATAAATAATTTTGATGTTGTTTTTAGTCATTAGGTAACTTATCATATGAATAATTTCATAATGAGGTGATTTTGATCAAAGAACTCTTTATACATATGTATATATAAACATATTTTGCAAATATACATATGAAATAGTAAAATGAGAATAAATTAATCTTCAAAATTCATGTGTGGAATAATATATGGAATAAATGATTAAAATATTTATATATTACAAATAACATCATACAACATATCGTGATAAACTGAATTTGTAAATGCAAAATTGTTTATAATGTGGTATTATAAATTGAATATATGGTTTTAAAACTTTAAATATTTTTAAGGATTTTCCACGAAATTTAAATTTATGTAACACCGGTTTGCTAGTTAGAGTGTTTCTTTTTCTCTTTTGCCTGAATTTTCTGCTTAATCTCAGTGCCAGAGATTCCTGTTTCCAAATAAACAAACAAAGCAAGAACCCCTAAATCATGATATTCTGTATGACTTTCTTAATTTTACATATTCCCAATTCTTCTTTTTGGGAGCAGAGGAAACACCGAGTGAAGTAATTAGTGAGAGTAGCCCTAATTGGGTAGGACCCCAAGACCTCATCCTCATGGACCATGGCAAAGCTGTCCCTCCTGGTCCATGTATGAATGTTAACAGTATATGCCCAAATTGTCTACCTATCTATCTGCCCCCAAACGTTTAGCACCTGATGACTGCCTTTCTGCAGAGACTGCGTCTATCCACATAGGCTAAGTCTGCATTCTTGATTCAGCTGTATTCCATAAACCCTGTTTCCATGATTCAGCTGTATGCAATAACCTGCCTGCCTGTTACATTGCATGTAATAAAAATTTTAAGTTTCTGAAGTGTTCTTTTTTTTCTCCATCAAGAGCCCAGACTACCTAATCCCAGCTCTTGTCCATGTCCCTCTGCCTGTCATTTCTTTATTCCCTTATTAGTCAGTCCCTGGAGCCATGTAAGGGCATGTCATCTCACCAAAGATACTGAGATGTAACTCTTATAAACTCAAGATGCTGAGATGAAACATCCAATAATAACTGCATTCATTTAGATGCCCACAATTGAGAGTAACATTTTGCATTGCTTCTCTCTGATAATATGTTTGCCTTCAGAGAGGCTACTACTTCCAGGTTCAAAAATTTGAACACGGAGGGGCCGGGCGAGCGCGGGACAAAGGGAAGCAAAGCCGGAGCTGCGGGCGCCTTTTCGGCCCGCGGTGTCTCAGATTCATTCTTAAGGAACTGAGAACTTAATCTTCCAAAATGTCAAAAAGACCATCTTATGCCCCACCTCCCACCCCAGCTCCCGCAACACAAATGCCCAGCACACCAGGGTTTGTGGGATACAATCCATACAGTCATCTCGCCTACAACTACAGGCTGGAGGGAACCCGGGCACCAACAGCCGGGTCACGGCGTCATCTGATATCACGATTCCAAAGCCTCCAAAGCCACGAGATAAGCCGCTGATGCCCTACGTGAGGTACAGCAGAAAGGTCTGGGACCAAGTAAAGGCTTCCAACCCTGACCTAAAGTTGTAGGAAATTGGCAAGATTATTGGTGGCATGTGGCGAGATCTCACTGATGAAGAGAAACAAGAATATTTTTTTTTGTTTTTTTTTCTTTTTTTTTTAAATTTATTTATTTATTGAGGATTTCCGCCTCCTCCCCGCCACC
>NC_022011.1:60050566-60076109 GCF_000317375.1 Microtus ochrogaster | reverse complement strand
TGTCCGCTATGTTCAGCAAGTCCGGTTTTATCCCATGCTTTTTCAGACTCAGGCCAGCTGGCCTTGGTGAATTCCCGAAAGAACATCCCCATTTGAAACAAGAATATTTAAACGAATACGAAGCCGAAAAGATAGAGTACAATGAGTCTATGAAGGCCTATCACAATTTCCCTGCATACCTTGCATATATTAATGCAAAAAGTCGTGCTGAAGCTGCGTTAGAGGAAGAAAGTCGACAGAGACAGTCTCGCATGGAGAAAGGAGAACCTTATATGAGCATTCAGCCTGCTGAGGATCCAGATGATTATGATGACGGCTTTTCAATGAAGCATACAGCTACTTCCCGTTTCCAGAGAAACCACCGCCTCATCAGTGAGATCCTCAGTGAGAGCGTGGTCCCTGATGTGCGGTCGGTTGTCACAACAGCCAGAATGCAGGTCCTCAAGCGACAGGTCCAGTCTTTAATGGTTCATCAGCGAAAACTGGAAGCCGAACTTCTTCAGATAGAGGTGCGACACCAGGAAAAGAAGAGGAAATTCCTGGAAAGCACGGATTCCTTTAACAATGAACTTAAAAGGTTATGCGGTCTGAAGGTGGAAGTAGACATGGAGAAAATCGCAGCCGAAATTGCACAGGCAGAGGAGCAGGCCCGCAAAAGGCAGGAGGAGCGGGAGAAGGAAGCAGTGGAGCAAGCCGAGCACAGTCAGGGCAGCATTGCCCCTGAGGAAGAGCAAGCAACGAACAAAGCTGAGGAGAAGAAGGATGAAGAGAGCATCCCTATGGAGACAGAGGAGACACACCTGGAAGAAACAACAGAGAGCCAGCAGAATGGTGAAGAAGGCACATTTACTCCTGAGGACAAGGAGAGTGTGTGTGTGTGTGGGGGGGGGGGGTGACAGCATGGAGGTGGAAGGGACCAGTGATAGCAATACTGGCTCACAGAGCAACAATGAAACAGTAGAGGAGCCTCCCACAGACCCCATGCCAGAAGACGAGGAGAAGGAATAAATGTTGCCTTGTTTTATGTGTCCTAAACTTTTTTAAATGGAAAAAAAAAAATGTTTTTTTGGTTTTAATGGTGAAAAAAAAATTTTGAACACAATCGCAGACAAAATTTCTTTAATAGATGAGTCCCAAAACATAAGATAGTCTATACAAGTCTATTATCTACTTTGTCTTGCAAATAATACCACTGAAATATCATTTCAACTATATCAGTGATAACATTGTTGAGATAATTGACATTACGAAGAGAGTATCTCTGAAGACCAGCAGTCCATGATCCATGTTCCTGCTTGCTTAATTTGGGTTTCCATCTGAACTAAATACATGTTGGCCTCCCAATTTATTTATTTATTTTTTGCCTCCCAATTTATATAGTGACTTAATGTTACCATCCTGAAGCTTCAGACATGTTAGATTACGTATGCCATACACTGAAGAAAATACAGATACAACATGAAGCCATAAAATAATGCGTTTTTTCTATGACAGAAGTCTGGATCTGTTGAAGGCAATAACATATTTAGATTTGCTCACATTTTCTACCACACAATTGATTGCAGTTTATGCTTATAGTAGCTAGAAACAAATTTTAATTAAATTTCCAGACTTTGCAGTTCAATTCCTCACAGTACAGTAACCAGATCAATCATCCTGTGCTGGCTACGCTTGACACCTAGCCACAGTCCGCAGGAAGTTTCCCTGCACATTGGTCTCCTTGCCTTAGCTACAAACTGATAAAAAGTTTAGATGAGATTTCCATACCGACAGCTACCACGGTAGGGAATGGGGTAGAAGGTGGGTAATAGCTTATACCAACATGCCTGGTAGACAAAAAAGGGCCCGTTTTCCATAATTCGCTCAAACTCCAAACAGCAACTTAATTTTCTTTCAGTTTTCAGCTTGAGTTGCACGGCAGGGATCTCCTCCCCAGGCAAAAGGCAATATGAGGTGAGAAGAAGAGCATGCTGCCAGCACAGGTATAGGCCTGCATAATGGAGCTGTGGTACTGGAAAAGAGGCTTTTCATTTTAACAACTGGGAGAGTGAAGAGGGAAGCGTAATGAAGAGGACATAATTGAAGTGGGAGCCAGGAGCATTAGCTATGCAAGGAGAGGAAGACTTGGGAGGCCTTTGACTCCAGAGTTCGAGCACACGTTAGAGCCGGCTGAGAGGGAGGGGTCAGAGGACCCAGAGAGATCAGCGCCTATATCACCACAAACTCATGAATTTTAAAAAGTTTATTTTTAATTACATGGTGACAGCATTTAATGCGATTCCATGTCCCTATGAGGATTGAAGTTCTACCAGGGCTTGGCGATAGTTTGGCATAGGTCCTTTTGACACATACGTCATTTTGCCACCAAAAACACTTCATATACTACACTGAAAAAGCATAAACAGAAAAAAAAAAAACCTGAAACTATAAAACAGGATGCAACCTGAGAGCCTGAGAAGGTGTGGAAGAAAAAGAAAATCCAGTGAAATCTTAAGACAGCCTAAGTAGCAGGCACAAGGTACATGCATCAAAAATATTTAATTCAGAGGTTGTAAATCATTTACACTTGTATGCATGCATGTACAAATGACAGGAAATGTTAAGACCAATTAGTCCCTGGTATATAATTCCTCAAACTCTAACTTGTATCAAAGTCATGTGATCAAGACTCTACATAATTGAGCATTTACTAACAAAACGGCAGTTGAAAGGTATCTTTAATGCATTACTGTTTTTTTTTTCATTAGGCAAAGTCTTACTATATAGCTGAGTATGGCCTCAGAACTTGATGTCACCCAGGCCAGAAATACACACGTGCATCACCATATTCACCTGGTATTTTTTAAGTTACAATAAAATGAAATATACACCAAAAATATCTCATATTATTTTATTTATGAGCTATAGCTAAAAATATTGGCTGAAGTCAATTGGTATCCTGAACTTGTAAAACCTCTAAAAATTCTTAGGAAAAACAAAGCTCACAATTGAATGCACTGTAGGCTTATCTGGTGTTAGAGCATTCCTGGGGCATGTTTAATAGAAATAAATAACAAATCTCTAAAGGAAAACGATATTTTGTGTTCTTACCTACAGGAAGCTCATGACGAACCCATTGAGGATACAAAAAGCCACTGTTTATTTCAGTTAGGTTCTTATGTCTTTGACTCTGTTGATCAATATCACCCCTGAATAGGGATTACGATAGGACTGAGGCTTTACTCGATTCAATAAACCCCAAGTTTCTTAACCCCTCCCATGTTTTTAAAGAAAGGTGAGCAAAATACTTTTAAAAGATGCCTTATCTCTTCTTAGTGCCTTGAGAAATTCTTCAGCCATGCTTTAAAGGTATGTGGATGCTTCTGAAATGCATCATGTCTTAATCTGCCCATAGGCTAGAAAAAAAACTGAAGATCAGTTATTTGTTGAGCCTTAGAAATCCATGTAGGAAAAAATATGGTGTCCATGTAGATAGGAAAACTGTTGTTATTTTATGGTATAATACAGAAATAAGTCTCATAAAGACAGAGTCAATAGTTAGAACTGGTGTGTCGTCCAACCAAAACCTGAGGGCATTCCTACTTATATGGTTTTATTTATTTAATTAAATAGTTTGGAGCATTTATTTCTTCAGCTCTCATGCTAAATACCAAAAATGTGGTTTTCATGTAAAATTGAGCCCTAGTAAACACATAATTTGGCAAATCACATTATAAATACTATTTGAAAAATGAGGATAAATGACTTTACTTAAAACACAAAGAAATGAACCTGTAACTTTTATCTTAAAATGTAGAAGATAATTAAACAGTTAATTGTAAGTTGAAAGTTTTTGTCATATTCCTGGAAATTAAGTAAGACATGTGGGTTGCATAGAAGATAGGGCCATTTCAATAAGACACGGTCTTTCCAGCTCATAATGGATTAAGAATAATTGATATAATGTATACCATTTATCATTTCTGTTTTAATGCTCTCTGATCTCAATATAGTAAATGTGGTTGATTTTTCCACATTTCAGTCATATATTTTTCTTGCCAAACTTTTATTGAGCATCCCCGTCAGAAGTTCCCCTGTTCTCTACCACATTATTCTCTACCACAGAATCTTTAAACACATTACTTTTGCAAATTTAGCAAAGGAAGTAATTGTTTTCATAAGGTACACTCAGCTAAATTCATTTGTTATTATTTACATGATCAACAGTTTAAAAAGTCCAAATTTATTGTTAGGTTATTTATAAGCAGCTGGTAGAAAACTCAGTGAAGGCTTGAACCTGTGAAGACTTCTCTTCTGTGTTTTATGCTAATTTGCAGATGCTTCATGTTTCCCTGAGTTTCAGTGTCTTTCAAAAAGCAATGAAAAAATCACACTGACTGACTCAGCTTTCTCAGTGGTCACCCTCAGGGCTGGGGGTTTCATTCAAGCAGGCTCACGTTATAAATTTATTTATGACAGTTGTAATCTTATCAATGTTTTTACAAATATGTCATGACTGTTTTTTGGACCAATTATTTGAGACCAGCAAAATGAATCATTATAAATTAAAAACTATGCTTGGCACACCCCAAACTATTTCTTCCTGAATAGGCTGGGCATTGTTAACCATTCTACCTAACCTGAGAACATAAGACTACAAGCTGATATAAATTATCTTCTGTTCTAGAACTTGAATTTCCTCATTATAATTGTTTGACTTGTGTAATGGGCATGGTTCTCATTTTTCTTTGCAGTTATTTTTTGTATTGCACCATTTTGGTCTGATCATTAAGGTCCTCCTTATTTCTTGAATCACTTAAAATGAGTGGACCTGACCTGGAGAGACATTTCAGCAGTTAGGAGTACTTGATTCTTGCACAGGACCTGAGTTCAGTTACCAGCAGCAACATGACAACACAAAACTGCAAATAATTCCAGTTCCAGAGGATCTGATGTCCATTTCTGATCTCTGTTGACACCAGACATACATGTGGTACACAGATGATCATGCAAACAAGACACTCATAAATATAAAGCACAAAAAATTAGAAAAAAAATTAAATTAAATGATAAAAGCCCTTCATAATGTACATTTATGTCTCCTTGTGTTGTGTGGCACAATCATTCTCTTTCTGATTCCTGTGACTATCCCCAAATGTCAATTTGTCATCATGTAACTATTTCCAGATGAGGAATTTTTAGAGAAAATCAAAGACTGTCCTTGAAAGTACTATTTTTAGTATTATATGTCATACATAATTTTTGGTTAGATAATATAATATAGTCATAAAGTCAGTAATGAAGCTATGTCTTGGGCATTACGGAGAAACCTTCCCTTAAATCAAAGATGCAGAATTCTCACGATGAGTTAGATCAGAAATAAATCATCATATTTATTAGACAATGTCTCTAATCTTAGCTTTCAAATTGTAGCAAGACTGGAATTTGAGCACCATTGGAACCTCTGATGGCTCACACAGGGCTTTTGTGTATGAGGCAGTTTTGACAGGATGCCAAAACAAGTGGTCACATCCATCAAAAAAAATTAGTTGAACAATTTCTCCATGCCATGTGGACAATGGCTCAGTTGGCTGTATTTTTCATTCCTCTGCTAAATACCTTGGCTGCATGTTGCCATCAAGGCAGTTTGGCTATGCTTCTGATGAGCATGATGTGTGTCTGATATGTATGACCTAAAGCTCAATGCTTTGACAGAGATTTTCCTCGGAAGTTTGACAGATTTCCAGCTATTCAAACTTCAGCCTTCTCGAAATTCAAGATTTTTGTATGTTCTCTGCAAAAACTGTGATTCTTCAACAAATCATGGGATCATATAGCACAAAGAGGCCCCTGAGAGTGCCTTTGGTCCTACAGTTGATTGTGTATATTTATTTCTTGGAGTCACTTGTGTTTGTATCCATATATTTATGTTGGAGCTGCCTTCCCATTATACTAGAGGGTCTTTAAGGACCTGCCCTGCTCCTTTCCTTCAAGTCCCCATAGTCCAATAGACTGCTCTACATCAGCTCTGGGCCACTGTCTCCTGGTAGCCAGTGAAAAATTCCTATCATGTCACATAACTAGGCAGAATTTACAACGGTAGCAAAATCCTGGGCCTTCAACTTTCCAATAATTTTAAAGTACAGGTCATTTTATCAGCTACTGGATGCATTTTAAATATCTCATGATCATGGCATTCTATTTTTATTTTCAGCACAAGTTCACTGTTTTTAAATTGCAAATTCATACAACTTTAGAAAGTATGCCTACTCAGATAGCAGTAGTTTATGGTAAAGGTAGAAGCAAAAGTCTTGATTACTTTAGGAAAACAATGAAAGCTAGGTCTTAAGCAGAATAAGTTTGAATACAGATTGTTGGTATGTTATCTTCTACATCCAGTTCATAGCAAATGGTCACACAATATAAAATACATAATTATAAAAACAAGGGCAATATTAACTATTATTTCTTTCCCTAGAATTAAGCATAGAGCTAAAAAACCTAAAATTTGTTTCACAAAAAATTAATTTGCTTTAGATACACTTTATATTTGGTCTTCAAGTTTTTCAATCTCCTATTTTATTTCAAAATTATCTTAACACTTCTCATAAGATGCTGTTTGATTTGTTACATAAAGTCAGACTTATAGCAACCTAGCAACTTTCACTTTGTTAAATATTATTTCAGTGTTTAGATTCAGAAAAATCTATAAAAGTAGAGTTACTTTCAGTCCATAATGTAAACAATGTTACACTCATGAGATAATTTTTTTTTCCATTTTAATTTGAAGTATTTGTTATTCACTAATGCTTAAAATCCACAAAATGAAAATTCAATTAATATTTGTTTGGAGTTAGTCATGATGCAAACAATACCAAGTACTGAAAAGTCATTGAGATGGTTCATAAGGTAGAAACACTGACCTCGCAAGTCTAATGGCCTGAATTTGATCCTTGGAGCCCATGAAAAACAAAATCAAACCAAATGGATGCAGTGGCTATGTCTGTAATTCAAGCGATCTTCCAGCAAAAGAGAATGGAATCACCTGAAATAGGAAGCACTCACAGAGTTGATGCAAAACATCTCTTGTATTGACAATGTGGAAGGCAAAAAGAGACTACCCAAAGAAATTCGTGGTCTCCGTTTGAACAAAAGCACAAATAAAACACACTGATACAAATGCAGAAGGACAATGGTCTTGTGCCCTGTAAAGATTTGCCACTTGTATTGGTTTAATAAAACACTGATTAGCCAGTATCCAGGCAGGAAGTATAGGCTGGGGGACCAGAATAGGAGATTTCTGAGAAGAGGAAAGGCTCAGTCTTCAATCGTCACCCAGACACAGAGGGAGCAAGATAAGAATACCTCACTGAAAAAGATATCAAGGCACATGGCTAATACAGACAAGAATCGTGGGTTAATGTAAGATATAAGAGTTAATAAGAAGCCTGAGCTAATAGGTCAACCAGTTTAGAATTAATGTAAGCCTCCAAGTGGTTTTTTTTTTTTTTTTGAGACTGAACATTTATAGAACTGGGCAGGACAGAAACTTCACACAAACACATACAGAATTAGTTAATCCCTTAAAAAATAAAATGCTGAATTTAAAATAGTGCTTAATCTTCTAGCATAAACTTGCATTCCAAATAAGTCAAGAAAATGTTGAAGCTGCCACTTCTGAACGCACAGTCTTTCCAGGACATAGGGTCTGAATCTGTTCCGAGAATAGTAGTTTAGATACCAAGATGAAAGTTACTATGTAGGATGATGTTTAACCTGTTCAACTTGCTCGCAGGGTTAAAAAGCAACTCTAGCTGATAAACAGATATTTTGTATTTTTATTTCAAAGAATGAAGAGTAAAAGTTTTAAGGATGATCTGGAAACTACCAGCTTGTTGAGCTCACCTTTACTGGACAGATGGCAGGTAACAAAATTCATCTCAGCCAGTATAATCTGTCAAAACAATCTGTCATGAGCAGGTGTCAGGTAATTATCTAAATGAACAGATATGTAAAATAACAAACAAAGTAGAAATAGACTTTAAACAAGAAACTAAAGCACCTAAACTTGCCATTTTGTCTTATGAAACGCATACATAATAAGAATTTGCTAGTACCTGAGGTGAAGCAGAGCTGTTGACAGAAGTCCCTGCTTTCTTTGCCTAATTATTGCTGTGGGAAAGCAAATTTCATGAAGCTCAATCAAACACATGATAGTTTCATTACTGTAATAAGGCAATAAAACAAGTTTTGTTTGCAGTGTATATTTTAATACCATATCTTATTTTAGAACAATCAAATTTTGTTATAAAATATATGAATAAGCATAGAAAAATAACTATATAATTTACAACCAAATAAAACTGTGTAACTAGACATAAAAGTTTTTTCAAATACATGAGTATTTGTATACATTATGATATACACTATATATGTATTGAATTATAGACATTTGTAAAAATGAAAATTACATGATTCACTTTAGTTAAAAACTGACAATCTCTCAATATATGTAAAAATTTAGTATTTATCCTCATTGATAAATGGTGTCAGTAACAAGAAAATTCCATAGTTGTTGTTGACCTGAAGTTAGTCATTTTAATTTTGTTAAAATTTGTCTGAATGGCGAACAATGAGGGCTGATGAGAAGCCAAGGACAATGGCATGGGGTTTTGATCCTACTTAATGTTCTGGCTTTGTGAGAGCCTGGCCATTTGGATGTTCACCTTCCTAGATATGGACGGAGGGGGGAGGACCTTGGACTTTCCACAGGGCATGGAACCCTGACTGTTCTTTGGACTGGAGAGGGAGGGGAAGAGGAGTGGGGGAAGGGGGAGAAGGGTGGGAGGAGGGGGAGGGAAATGGGAGGCTGGAAACTTTTTTTCCTTTTCTCAATAAAAAAAAATTTGTCTGAATGGCTTAGGTTGGCATTGGCAAGTTCAATGAGTAGTCTGGGACTCAATTGGGTGAAACTTCATGGGAGAAAAAGAAAAATCAAACTGCTATTTATTTTCTCCATTTAGGACAGTACAGTACCTTTTTGTCTCCAAAGAATCACTTGATAGTGAAATCTTGCTTATATAAATAAAAGAACATTAGGTTTCCACTCCCAGGTTGGGAAGATGTGTCCTAAAAGAACCTGGCTCAGTGTGACTCCAAGCATCTTTTATAAAAACAGTTCTTTTGTATAAAACCTATGACTCCTTGGAGAAGGTATACCTAACATTCTGCTCTGAGTACACCCTCTTATTAATTGCCATGGCACTGGCTGTATTATGAGAGCTTCTTGGCAACTGTTTTCCAACATTTGGTCTGATGCTCCATTTACACTCAAGATTATCAGTGCACCCTAAAGAGCTGTTGATTGTATCTCTCAACTTTTCATATATTAATAAAGAAAGGGAGACATCTTAAAATATGTATTTACTGTTTAAAGGAATAGTAAACTCAAACTTGATACTGTTAAATGTATTTTACTATCACTTTCAAAATTGAAAATATTGCCATGGGCTATTTGTTTCCTTTTTGAAGTTATGCTCTTTGTTTGGTTATAAAAAACACCTGTGTTCTATATTTGCTTCTGCATTTGATCTATGAAGATGTAGTCCTTTGATTGAAGAATATGAAAAATACACAGATATGGAAGTGGAAAAGGACAGAGGTAGTTGTAGTTTTAAAATGTTTAAACATCCTTTATACTCTTTGATACATCAATATTTTACAAATCTCAGTGTTTTCAAAATGAGCTGAAAGTGAACTCTAAGATGATAAAACTAACCAACTATTTGTACTTGTTTACGTTAATATCAATCTGCCCAGCTTGAACTTTGAATATGTCTGTTAATGACACATGGGTTTTGCAAAATCATGCATCGAATCGCTGAAATACACAGACCCTCCAAATACACCCTGGGAAAATCAGATGAGAGAATGAAAATGATAAGTCATATAATGTCTCAGTTTTACTAGGAAAAAATAGTGTTTACCTCATCGGCGTCAGGGGCAGGAGCTCAGGGTGCATGTTCTCCCTACTTCCCATGTTCAGAATCAGTGTCGTGAAAGAAGTAGCAGCTTTACTTAAAGATCACACACAATAGCAGAGATGAGAGCATGTGACCAGAATCCAGGGAGAAGCTGCTTTCTTATACCACTATTGCATAGGAGCAACCACCAAATATGGATGTGATATTCTAGGATGAAACAAAGTCTAGATTTTATAACCGCTCACCAAGATTAGAAATACTCACTGAGTGTGGAGATATTTTTGTGGGAAGAGCAAAATCTCCAAGTTGATTTGGGCATTAAAGTTGTCTGGTGTGTCTATCAAACCCTACCATTTTTACATATGTCTACTGTAAAAAGCTTACCAAGCATAAGTTGACTAGTAGCTACATGAGACTATAAACTTGGTACCCTAAATCTACATACTTCCTGGCTGACCAAGAGTGCAGAGATTATGGGATGGCAGAATCAGGTTTTCCTTATATGGCTTAACCTGGAAAAAAAATACCACGATGTCAGTGAACAAGATGACTTCAGATTGACTAACCATTTCCAAAAAGAATAAACAGGTTTTACTTGGAGGAACAAAATAGAAAATTGAGTTTACAAGTGTGCAGAGGGAGGAAAGAAATCATTTCCTCTTAGACTTCTCGGTCTGAGTCTGTCATTGAGATAAACCCAGCAATATCTCAAGGCGGGAACCCTGAAGCAAAAAGCATAGTTCTCTACTTTTTTTTTTTTTATTGAGAAAAGGAAAAAAAAACAAGTTTCCACCTCCTCCCATTTCCCTCCCCTTCCTCCCAACCCTTCTCCCCCTCCCCCCACTCCTCTCCCCCTCCCTCTCCAGTTCAATGGGCAGTCAGGGTTCCCTGCCCTGTGGTAAGTCCTAGGTCCTCCCCCCTCCGTCTATATTTAGGAAGGTGAACATCCAAACTGGCTAGGCTCCCGCAAAGCTAGCACATTAAGTAGGATCAAAACCCCGTGCCATTGTCCTTAGCTTCTCATCAGTCCTCATTGTTTGCCATGTTCAGAGAGACCAGGTATATCCCATGCTTTTCCCTTCACAGTCCAGCTGGCCTTGGTGAGCTCCCAATAGATCAGCTCCACTGTCTCAATGGGTGGGTGCACCCCTCGTGGTCCCGACTTCGTTGCTCATGTTCTCCCTCCTTCTGCTCCTCATTGGGACCTTGAGAGCTCAGTCCAGTGCTCCAGTGTGGGTCTATGTCTCTAACGCCATCCATCCCCAGATGAAGGTTCTATGATGATATGCAAGATATTCGTCAGTGTTGCTATAGGGTAGGGTCATTTCAGGTTCTTTATCCTCAGCTGTCCAGGGAACTAACTCTTTCTCATGCTTAGCTGGCTTTCTTATATATGCTGATTTGCAGCCCCCCCCCCTTTTTATTGAAACAAATTCTCTCAGTAAAAACGGAGTTCACCATTTTGGCTAGACTAGCTTGTCAGTAAATATATGACCTGCCTAACTTCGCATTCCCACCCCACTCTGGCCTTCCAGATGTGCTCCATCACACCTGTCTTTTGCATAGATACTGGGCATCTGGACTCATCTTCATCCCTGCTTACCTAATACTTCACCTGCTGATCCAACTCCCCAGTCCTCTCCTTTACATTTTTCTGATATAATTTATATATTATTTAAATTTTATTTAATTTAGTGATTTAAAATTTTATTCATGTTATAGAGTGTATCTCATTATATCCAAGCCTTCACTGACTCACATCTGTCACAGAACATTCACTTAACTATGCAAAGATGTGCTGAATTTGTTTAATTATGTAAAGATTTATGGCATTTGGTTAATTATATAAAAGTTTGTTGTTGTTTTACCTTGTCTGCCTAAGGCACCTGATTGGTTTAATAAAAGTTGAATCACCAACAGTGACGGAGTAAGTATGGGCAGAACTTCCGGGCAGGGAGAGCAAGAAGGAGGATGAGTTTAGGCTTGGGAAAAAGAAAGAAAAAAATAAAAAGAGATGACAGCGAGACATCAGGGGCCAGTCAGCCAGCCACAGAGGAAACAAGTAAGTAAGATATACAGAATTAAAAAAAAAAAAGATAAAAAGCCACAGAACAAAACATACATGAATAGAAACAGATTAAATGAAGTTAATAGATCTAGTGCACAAGCTTAAATGAACATTCATAATTGATAATAAGGCTACATGTCATTATTTGGGAGCTGGTTGGCAGCCCAAAGCAAGTCCACCTATTCCCAGTTCCCACCAAAACTTCCATCACATTGCCCTTCCAACTTCTCTTCATTCCATAATTATTTATTTATTTAGTCCAGAAAATCTAATTAATGCTGCCTATATTTGTATTAGTGTGGAATAATCAAAGAGGCCATGGGGAAGTACACTCACAAAAAGAGGTGACTCTCTCCCCACCAGCCATAATCTTTCAACAGCTCAACTAGGAACAGGTTTATAGGAGTCATTTTTGACTGGAGTGATATGGAATGTCAAATAGTTTCATTCTGCAACCCCATGGGGCTTAAGGACATTGCACACTTTCAAAGCATTTACTACCCTTGCATATTTTTTCCTTGGGAATTTTCTGTTTAGTCTCAGACCTATTTTTAAATTACATAGCATATTTTCCTGAAAGTTTGTGTCCTTTAGCAAGTTCTAAACCTTAATCCTCCATCAGAGGTACATCTGGCAAAGATTTGTCTCCCAGGCTCTAGGGTGCCTCTTCATTCAGTTGACTGCTTCACTGGAGGAGAAGGAGCGGGCCTGGGGTGAGGCAAGGTGAAGGAAGATCCTAGCGGTGCCACCAGCCTTAAGAGACATGTGGAAACAAGATTGCTGGGGAGCCTGGAGGCCTCTGAACAGAGGCAGAGCAATGCCTTCCCAGCAGGTAAGCAAGGGGAAAATATAGAGGAATCTGGCAGTCATATATGACCTACAGGAGCTGGACTGACCTTGCAATACAAGGAAGGGACATTCTAGAGGTACCAGGCCTGGGACCTACCTATGGCACAGGAAAAGTTATCCCAGAAGAGTTGAACAGGTCTACGGGTGGAAGAGCTGGCCTGCATGGCTGCTTGTGGCAGGAAGTCCTGGATGAGCCAGGATGACCTCTTCTTTGTGTGAGTTCAAGTGCTGTCCTAACCACTTATGTGACCGAACTCTGAGGACTTCAGCGATGCAGATGAAAATTTCACAGCTCATGGGTAATGTTCTGTGTCCAGGATTCGAACCTCTGCCTGTAGAACAGAGGATATGGACTATATTCTGACAATATTAGCTTCACTATGTTTTCTGAACACAGCTTTCTGTCTAACATTGTATATTCCATGCCCTGTCCTAAAGCTCAGTCCTCTTGTTTTCCTTCCTGTTTCAGTGATTTTACCAGAGCAGATTTTGGACCCAGAGGACATTTGGCAATGTGGGGAAATAGTTTGTTACTAATGAAGAAAGTGGGAAGAGCTTCAAAATTCTAGGGGGGAGAGGTTAAATGGGTGTCTAGCATTCTGAATTGTCCAAGGTAGCTGTCCTCCACACCCCGAAAAAAAAAAGCATTGCAAAATGTCTTAATGCTGACATTGAGAGGTTCTGCTCAATTTAATTTCGAGTACCACACTCTGTCAAATATTTTATCCTGCGCCCATTTCTTTAACCTGAAAAATCTCACCTACTTTCTTTTCAACTGCCACCTCTATTCTGAAGATTTCCAAATTACTAGCTGATATTAATATTTTGAATGTAAATTCTGAATAGATAAACTTAATTAGACATGCATTGCAATTCAACTAGCATGACCAAAGATATTGACAGATTTACCTTCCTATCAGAAATCTCATACAGTTAACCTGCAGCTGGCAAGCTCACCATGATCACCACATGGTAGGATGATCAAAAAGCGTGCGTAGCCTCGTCTGTCTCCCACATGGGATTCCCCAGGTCCCATAAACTGCACCCCTTTGCTATTTTATGTTCCCAGACACCACTTACCTCACGTACAAGTCATGTTTCCATAAGAAAATACTTGAGATAAGTAGCTTGTAAAGAGAAAAAGATTATTTGACACATACCTTTGGAGATTTTCAGTCCGTGATGGAGTAAATCTGTACTTAGGCCATGTGACTAGGAAGCAGGCCACGATGGGAGGTTGTGGAAGAATAAGAATGTTTATTTCCCTGTGAGTCAAAAAAAAAAAAAAAAGGCAAATGTTTCAAGTCCCATCATCCCTCTGGGGCCATCTCCTAAGGGCCTAATGATATCCTACTAAGTTCTGTAATCTCCAAACAATTCCACAATCAGAATCATGCCTATCTTTAACCTGTGGACCTTTGGGGTCATTTAACAACACGCTAACACCTATTGACTTTCAAGTATAAGAAAAAATATTAGCTCTTCTAATGAGTGATTCTGCCCTGCACCAGCAGAACAAGGTATAGTGGGATTGTTTTGTGCTTCCATAAAAGTAGACCGTACGAGTAAAGCTCTCCACATGTTGCATGGAAATGTTACCCTCTAAGTCATTGTCTATATTTGAGATCACACTTTGTCTGTATGATGCAAGGAAAGAAAAAGAATAATTGTTAACATTACAAGCTGAGAGGCTATCTTTGTACTCTATCAATCTAAAAAAGCATTGAGTTACAGGTTGTTGCTTTTCCCACTTAAATGTAAGCAAACAAAGCAGTAAAGAAATCTGTTTAGTAAATCCTATAAACAAATAAAGGCTATAGTAGAATTTTAGAAATCTTATTTCTAGCTCTGGAATGCATCTTCTTAATCTTAATGATGTGTCTGAATATGTTCCTACTGTTTCCTAGTCTAAGCATGAGACAAATTAATACTAATATAATGTATTAAGTAGTTAGATTTTAAAAATTAATATTTGAAATTATAAAATATAGTATTCTATATCATATACCAATATTATATAACAATATAATAGCAGAAGTAATAAAACCCAATGAAATACACCTATTGATAGCTACTCAATTATTACAATTATTTACAAGGTAAAATATTCTAAGAGAAGTTTTTTGTTAACTTTTGTATTTTGATTATTTTTGAGATAGAAAATGCCAGTACATCCCTGGCTGTCCTAACACTCATTATGTAGAACAAGCTTGTCTAAAACTTACAGATATCTACGTGCTTCTGACTCCTGAGTTCTGGTATTAAAGACATATGTCATTTTTTTTTCTTTGTGTGTGTGTGTGTGTGTGTGTGTGTGTGTGGCATGCGTGTGTATGCATGTGTGCACGCACATGTATGTGGTGTGCATGCTTCTTAAATTAGCTTTTCACATATTCTCTTGATGCTAGGTCTAGGACTACGGTGAACTGTTTCGTGAATTGAGACTAATTAGAACAAAATCAGTGTGAGTGCATTAGTTTTGCAGGTTTGAACAAAACACATGTGTGTTCTGACGAACGTTAGCTTCTTAGAACACACCTTACTGAAGCAGTTATCTGAAACCACAACTTTCTACAGAACTCCCAAACAGGAGCAAGGGACACACAAATGCTCCACTGAAGTCTCACACGGTCAGGTCCCACGCAGGCCTGTTCATGACCCATTTTAATCTTCTGATGCACTCTTCAAGGGTGACTTATTCCACATTTAAATGAATAGATGCTTCTTCAATTGCTGAGCACACAAACATCAGCTGCCTACTGTTTGGTGAGATGCGCAGCAGAGGCAGAGCAAGCATATATTCCTGTTGGTGGAGCAAATGCTATGCACCTGTTTCCTATAACCTGGGGAAGAAATACAAGCCCATTAGAGGGAAATATCCACGACATCTCAACTACTTTTCAAACAATTAGACCTCTATAAGGATTTGTCTCCTCATTACAAATTTGCTCCTGTTTGTTCAGTAGTCCTCTGCAGTGTGGAGCCTTAATAAATGAGGGATGTTCGCAGAACACATTGGGCACTTTCCCTGGGGGACAACTGTAATCACAAAACAGACGAGAAATAACTCAATTATTGTCTGCTCCCTGCTCAGGGGACAGAAGGAGGGCTGTTAGGCTAAGAAACCAGGACAGAACATACCCAGGAGCTAAACAGACCTAGCACCTGGCTGCAAATACATTATTACACTCAACAGTATAGGATGGTTTTTCACCTCTTTTTTTCCCCCTCTTGTTTATTAACATTCTGAAAATAACTAAAGTAGCACAAAGATAAGAAACCTGGTGACATTCCTAGAAAGACTGCAACGTTTATTGATTTTTAAAAATGCTGCTTTTTTTGTTTGAGACAAGGTTTCATCCCGTTGTCATGGATGGCTTGGAATTCAATGCATTGCCCAGCCTGGCTGCGAAGCCTCAGCCTTCTGAATGCAGGGCTATGGCACTGACTTCCTTCGCGTCTACTTCTTCTCCTTCTTTTTAATCTTGCAAAGTCTGAACGTGCAAAATGAAATAAAGTGCTTTGCAAAGAGCTTCTGATTATTAAGTGCAGTACATGCGGTGCAGGGCAACCTGCATGTCCTGAAGAGAGCATGCAGGGCTCCACTCACTGAAAACAATGTATCTACTTTCCCAACACCAATGCATTGACCACAAACAACAGAGAGATGTATCAGAGTGTCCTTAACTTCACATAACTTTAAAAGAAGAAAACTTTTGTCATCTAAGTTTGTATATTTTGTCATGCTAATTCATTGGGATGTTCGTGCTAACAGATGCATCAACAGAGTGCTAGACATATCGTGGGTGCTTAATAACGCCTTATGATTGACAAACTCGAGGACTGATCTAGATAAGCCTTATTGCCTTGGAGTCCATTTTGCATTACTTAGGCATCAGAAGGGTGGCTGCCAAGGCACAGGCTTCTCTCGGTCTTTGATCTGCGTTTCATCAGGCAGGACTGAGATTGTGGCATGCAAATGCTCTATTAACACTGACATAGTGAACTCAATTAAAAGGAGAGGGTGCATCTTTTGTAATCATAAAATAGCATGCTTAAATACTGAAAAAATTAATTTACAGATTGACAAAAAAAAAAAAACCCTTTAGTCCCAAAACCCCAGAAAATCTTTATTGGAATCTACCTTTTGTGAATGTTTTCTTCTACAGTGTTGCATCTGTCTACTTATTTTCTATCTACAAATACATATGCCCATAAGCATAATATCATAATATGCATCATATGTACATGTGAGTCTATATATGTTTAATACGATTTTATGATTGACTTCATACTGCACAACAGTGATGAGAATTTCCTGTGATATTAAGTACTGCTTTACACTGCCTTTCTCCGTCTATTGGCACAGCATTTCATGCTACATCTTCAATCTCACGCTCAATCCACTGAGCTATTTTCTGTTATAAACTTACTAGTATAAATATACTTTATTCGTACTGATTAATATCAATCTAAGAATATCTGGACATTCTTCCCTAAAATTTAAACAGAATGCCAGCATGACATTATAAAAAGATTTAAAGCTAAAGCCCCATAGCTTAAATATATACTCAATTATATTAATACCAAAAGTTTTATATGTATTTTATCAAAATTATTATTGTCTTTTAGGGTTATGTTTGTGTTTTGTATATAAAACAGTATTTCATATCCTAAGTCTAAACATATTTTATATATTTGTAATATTTTTATTTTTAAATACTTTATTTTTATACATTGACAGTGGTTTTTATTTTTTATTTTTTTTAAATTTATTTATTTATTAAGGATTTCTGCCTCCTCCCCGCCACCGCCTCCCATTTCCCTCCCCCTCCCCCAATTAAGTCCCTCTCCCTCATCAGCTTGAAGAGCAATCAGGGTTCCCTGACCTGTGGGAAGTCCAAGGACCGCCCACCTCCATCCAGGTTTAGTAAGTTGAGCATCCAAACTGCCTAGGCTCCCCCAAAGCCAGTATGTGCAGTAGGATCAAAAACCCATTGCCATTGTTCTTGAGTTCTCAGTAGTCCTCATTGTCTGCTATGTAAGTCCGGTTTTATCCCATGCTTTTTCAGACCCAGGCCAGCTGGTCTTGGTGAATTCCCAAAAGATCATCCCCATTGTCTCAGTGTGTGGGTGTACCCCTCGCGGTCCTGAGTTCCTTGCTCGTGCTCTCCCTCCTTCTGCTCCTGATTTGGACCTTGAGATTTCCGTCCAGTGCTCCAATGTGGGTCTCTGTCTCCTTTCATCGCCTGATGAAGGTTAATATTCAGGAGGATGCCTATATGTTTGTCTTTGGATTCACCTTCTAATTTAGCTTCTCTAGGATCGCGAATTATAAGCTCACTGTCCTTTATTTATGGCTAGAAACCAAATATGAGTGAGTACATCCCATGTTCCTCTTTTTGGGTCTGGCTTACCTCACTCAGGATAGTGTTTTCTATTTCCATCCATTTGTAAGCAAACTTCAAGAAGTCCTTGTTTTTTACTGCTGAGTAATACTCTAATATGTATATATTCCATACTTTCTTCATCCATTCTTCCATTGAAGGTCATCTAGGTTGTTTCCAGGTTCTGGCTATTACAAACAATGCTGCTATGAACATAGTTGAGCATATACTTTTGTTGTATGATAGGGCCTCTCGTGGGTATATTCCCAAGAGTGGTATTGCTGGGTCCAGGGGTAGGTTGATCCCGAATTTCCTGATGAACCGCCACACTGCTTTCCAAAGTGGTTGCACGAGTTTGCATTCCCACCAGCAATGGATGAGTGTACCCCTTTCTCCACACCCTCTCCAGTGGTTTTTAATACTGCTATAAAAATCAAATGTGTTTTACTTTTCTTCAAAGACCTAATTAATTTCCCTGCATCAATAACAGAATATATCTTTGTTTTGTCATTATTTAAAGCACCAGCATTATCATTTCCTAAATTCTCGTCTTTTAATTGCATGCTCATCATTCCATCTTGTTCTGTTGACCTATTGATACATGGATCTTTTTTTATGTTTATCTGTACACTCATTACCTAGCCATAGAAAAGATGGTCTTCTGGTGAGGAACATTGCTATTCAGTTAGCTTCCCAGGTCTAACTCTTCAGAGAATCCCCGCCTATTCATACATTAAAGTCAGAGAGAAACTTACACATAAAAATTGCATGTAGGGTTTATGTTTATTCTTGTTTTGATGGCCATCAAAGGGAACAAGAGACTCTGGTAAGCTAGAATCTTATTGGACCACTGCACTGTGAAAGAGGCACTCATTAATTGGAGGGTGCCTGTTGTCTTCAAGTAACTCTTCTTGTACCATAAGATCATTTTTATGTAAAATGTTTTACACTATGAGGGTCTGTTTTCTTTGGTTAAAGCCAGCTTAAGAGAAAGGCTCACAAGAAAAATCAGAGATTTAGCAAGTTCCAGGGATTCTATCCTAGGTTAACATTTACACAAGGTAGGTTTTTTTCAGTCAAAAATTAAAAATAGTTTGAAATTTTTCTAGTAATTTATGAAGTCAAAGTTGTTAAGGAGTTATTATAGAATCTCACAGTTTTGTAGTGAACTGACTTGTTTTCCTGCTACAACTGAACTACAGCCATGAAAGCAATGAAAAGCTAACTAAACCCTTAGGGGAGAAAAAAAATAAGAAGAAAAAAACAAACCTTGCTTCTTGTCTTACCAACACTGCTATTATCACATGGTGTGTTTCACATGATAAGCCATTCATTAAAGCATCACCTACTGTTTTTTCCTTCCACAGAACCAGCTAGAACATGATCTGTCTCTGCATGAAGACATTGGACCTCTGACCTTTTTTGTAGCTATTCTGGGCAAGTATAATAAACAGAGTTCACTAGGTTTCTGTAAATCTCTGATTATATTTACTGTGGCATCCAAGTGTTCTTCTCAGGCAGAAAAAAATTAAGGTTGATTTTCAAATATTATGTACAAACTGTAGCTACTAAGCATTCCATAATGAGCACTTTGGCAATTCAAAGCAAATTAGGGTTCCCACTAGGCAAGGATGACATGCACTACAGTCAAAGAGAGATGGTGTGTTGCTAATGGAGAGAATTCACTGAGAATTTAAAGCAAATCCAGACAGCACTGCCCACTGTAGTTTGTGGGGAGAGAAAAAAAATCGTAGTGCACTTCATTAGCGTGATTTCTGTGTCAGTCTTAACTATTCTCCTCTATATTTAATATTAATTTATAGAACAACACTAATGAGTTACAGCCTAATATCAATGGGTGATTCTTTAGAAAGATGCACTTTGTACGAAAAGCAGTTTCTTCCTCACGTTCATCAGTGAAACACTCGTTCCAGCTGCCAGAGCCTAACGCAGGAGTTGATGAAAATTGAGGAAGGAACTTTTTATTCTCAACCAAGCACAAAATCTAATCAGAATCACACCAATCACACATATAAAAGGACCGGGTTAGTTGCTAACTCATGACGGGCAATTTACGCACATTATTTAATTACGCAGCAGTGTGCATGTATAGGAAACATAAAGACATGAGTAAGCATCAAGAAGTGTTAAGTTCATCAGCATTCTTATAAAACTGAGATAATCACGACTGATAAGTAAGATCCATATTTCTTAAGAAGTTATATGCATATAAGTATATGTTCTAAAGAGACGACAGGCAAATGTAATAGATATATGTATGTGTGCATCATGGAAGTTTAAATGTATTCCGTATTGTGGCTAGAGAAATGACTCAACCATAAATAATGCTTGTTACTCTTTCAGGGAATTGGAGTTTTTTCCAAGCACCTGTGTCCAGCCACTCACAGATACTGTAACTTCGAATCCAAGAGACCCAATATCCTTTTTTCAGCTTCCATGAGTATTGCACTCACCTCTCTCTCTCTCTCTCTCTCTCTCTCTCTCTCTCTTTCTCTCTCTCTCTCTCTGTCACACACACACACAATTTAAACATGTCTTTTGTGGACATATGCAAATATGTTTTATGTAATCAAACACATCTTTAAGACACACAGGCCTATTTAAGTGCCAAGAGATAGATAGATTTCACTTTGGATAATATCCCTTATGATTAATTTTGTTCAACTGTTGTTGAATATTTAGCTTGTTTTCATTATATTTTGCTATTGTGATCATCGTTTTAGTGAAAATCATTTATATAGCTGTCTAATAGGTTTCTTAAGAATAATGAAATTACTGGGTTAATGACCATGTTCTTTCAGCCTTATGAAAAATACTACTAACTACAATGTTGCCAGAAAGTTTGTACTGACTTACTGTGCTATGAACAATGTATTAGAATAACCTTCCTCTCCTAAGCTGAGATGTGCCATAACAGAAAATTTGATCTGTAAGTAATACAAAGGAAATTTAAGTTTTTAATATGCCTTCTCCTGCTTTTCATCATCAAGTTTATTTTGCCCTCCTTTAGTGTTAGGGATTCTTCAAACATTGGTGTAGTAAGAGGAACAGGCTGCATCCCATAGCCCAGTTAGCTTAACCCCCGAAATAACCACAATGAAATTGTGTTAATTTAATTACTGCCTGGCCCATTATATCTAACCTCTTCTTGGCCAACTCTCACATCCTGATCTAACCCATTTCTGTTAATCTGTATCACCACGAGGTCGTGGCTTACCAGGAAAGATTCAGCGTCTCTGAGGTGGCGATTTCATGGCCTCTCTCCCTGTCTGCCTTCCTTTCCCCAGCATTCAGTTCTATCTTCCAGCCTATCTAAGTCCTGGCCTATCAAAAGGCCAAGGCAGTTTCTTTATTTAACCAATGAAATCAACACAAATACAGAAGGACCTCCTACACCACATTGGATGGTTTTTTAACACAGTGAGAGTGACTTTTTCCCTGTGTCTTTATCTTTTAGTTGGTTCTCATGGAAAGCATTTTTTTTTCAGTTGTACTTTGTCAACCAGAGCAAGCATGCATTTTCCATATTCACATCTACCCATCGTGACACCACAACATGCAGCAGACCTTGTACCAAAATCCTCGAAGGCCCATCATCTATACTTACATTTTTTTTTCCTCAGAGTCTCTCTCCCCCTTTTAATCCCTGCTGACTCCCACATTCAGTAGAACTGTTTTTCAGGGTGGTTAACAGCAGTTTGATAGAAGAATCTACTTTTCATGCTCAGAACTGCATTCTTATAGAATTAAGTTTCCCCATTAAGCACATAGCAATTTTGTTTAAGTAGAACTGAATTATATTAGGAATATAGGATAGCCTACTCTTTCCTTATAGGAGCATCTCTTCCATTTATTGAATTTTAAGTCTCTCAAAACAAGTTTAGTAGTAACTTGGGGAGCAAAGGGTTTATTTTGCTTATATGCCCACATCACCCTCCGTCATTGAAGAAAGTAAAGCAGAAACTCAAGGCATGAACCTGGAGGCAAGAACTGATACAGGCACCATGAAGGAGTGTTACTGGCTGGTTTCCCCATGGTTTGTCTAGCCTGCTTCCTTTTAGATTCCAGGACCACCAATCCAGGTGTGGTACTGCCTGTGGTGTGGCAGACACCGCTACATCAGTCCTCATCAGGAAACTGAACGGCAGGCTTTTCCACATCATAATCTGACAGAGGCATTTCCCTCTTCCCAAACGACTATGGCTCTTGTCAAATTGACACCAAATTAGCCAGTTTTGCTACCAAATATTATTTAAGCAAAATGTGAATTGAAAAAAAAAAGTAGTAGCTTATGAAAAACTCGCTTTTAAATGCTTCTTTCCCAAACAATCATTCTTACAATTTTATTTTTACACCCATAAATCATGTGCATTGCTCAACCCTCATCAGGGAAGCTTCTTTTTGCAGAGGACGACAATTTACAAAAAGACTCACAGCTGGTCAGTTTGCAGAGAACAAAATATTTTGAAAGACTGAGTCCTAAGTAGAATGTCCATACCACGGCCTTCCCATCATGGTTCAAGAATTTACATAGAAGATTGGAAAATCCAGAGGTGGAGGATAACTTCACAGAAACAGCTTTCTATTCTCTGTACGGCAGAGGCATGCTTGAACTCACAATGATTGTGACAGTGATTGTGACAACTCTCACAAGACTTGCACAAGTTCCAGACAGTCCAAATCTCAGAATGGAGGAGAAAAGGAGATCACAAATTCCCATCCCTAGTAAAAGAGTAGTGACACTTGATTGGTGCTATGTAAGGGACAGACACCTCTCTCCAAAAGAGTGATGGTATATGAACTGCTGTTCTTACTATTTGTTGTTATCATTATAGAGAGATAATATGAAGTTGGGTAAATAAGACATAGAGGGGATCTGAAAAAAATTTGGAGGAGTGGATTAAGTGTAAATTATATTGTGTGAAACTCTCAGAGAATAAATAAAATTATTATTTTGAAAAGAATAGTGCTTATGTTTTGGTACATTACCAAAATATGGGTATTTTATTTATTTTCTATTTTTCTTGTTATAAATCCATTGTACTTTCAATGGTGAGGGCATCTATTGTTAAGAAGTGCACTCAATGTCTCCTACGTTGTTTTATGCAAATTTGTGACCTTTTCTAATCTATAAATTATGATCACAGGTCTCAACTAATTACTATGATTATTAATAACCATGAAAATACTGCTGTCAAGCAACAATGCTATTGCATCACTATTTATACTGAATTGAAATAGTTCGCTCTGGAACGATGCTCCTTTAGACTCAGATAGCAAACAGAAAAATACCAAAACCAAACATAGAAAAGCACACAAAATAATGGAGTCTGTTTTGCCTTGGCCAACTACTCAGCATACTTAGTGTCACTCCTCTTGAGAAAACTGTTCTTTTTTTGGACTTTGTTTGTTTGGATTTTTTTTTTTTCGAGAGGGGATATGAAGTTGTTTGGGTAGCATGGCAGGAAGGATCTGGAACGTACTGAGATGGAGGGACGAATATAAAAGGATACTGGATGTGGAAAAATCAAATCAATAAGATCCCTAAAAAGACATGCTTGGAAATAAACAGTATCCTTCTGGGGACAGGGGATGGGGAAAAACTAAATCAGACTCACAAGTCTTAGGAATTTCCTAAAGCCAAACATTTGCATGGGCTCTCCCCAAAGATACGGAAACAGTATGAGTAGCTGGGAAGAGGGAGATCTGCTGGGCAGCTGCAAGCTCTCTAGGTAGCTCCAGAGGTGAAGCTATAGTGACTCATTACCCCTGCTGAGGTGGGCTTTGGTGATACAACTTCCTTTGAGTCATCCATACTCCAGGAAAGTAACCTCAGACAACTCATTGGAACTCTAATGTAGGGTTGGGTGGAATCAGTTCTTTGGCATCTCCTTGGTGACCTATGAAGGATGAATAGATCTCTGTTTGGGTCTACAAATGCATCTGATCCCCTATTCTTGAACAATTAGGTTCCCATACAATGTTTCATGTTTCCTACACGTCAATTTTTTAGTCTTTACTACAAGCACACAAGCTTATTGTGGTCACCTCTGACAGCAAATACTAATGTAGATCAGGATTACGCTGATCACAGTAGTCAGCAACTATCCCTCTGCCCTGAGTGTTTCCATCTAACAGAGCACAGACAAAGAAAGCCTCAGGCCCGGTTAGGGTCAAGTCTCAAATGTGCCACCCTCTAATTGGATTATCTCAAAGAACGTACTTAATACCCTGTCCCAGCATCAACTTCCCAGCTTTAAAATAAGCTAATAATATTGACAGACCATCCCAATACAATATTGTGAATTAAAAATATCCTGAAATGTGAAATGCTTTTTTAGTGTTGCCATGATACCAGAAGTGGGAAAGTCTAAACAACAATATTATGCTAGTCACAGAATCACGTCAACTGTTACATTTAAATATATGAAATGGTCAGTGGTTAGAGTCTGTCTCCTATCTCTAGCCTAGTTCTTATTCTACCCTCTTTACAGAACAGTGTTGGGAGATGACAGAGTTCAAATGGGAGATACTTTGTAACTGTCAGAGATTAACAACCTTTAAACAAGTAAAAATAGCTTGAAATGGGTTGCCACATGGGACCCAGGGAAAAGAAGCTTGACCTGTGAGTAGCACTCAGATGCTACACACCAAAGCTCTGAAAAGCATTAATGCGAAGCTCTTAGGAACTCAGAGTGTGATCGAACAATGCTTCTTTCCAGAGCAAGTCAACTTATCCACAGAAATAGCAGGTGCTCATCTTCTCTCTCTGGCAGAATCTGAAGTCCAAACAGAGTCAAAGGTCCCTGATAACTGAGACAGGAAACAATTCCTTTGCCCAAAGCTGCTGAGAGCCCTGGATGGTGGCTATAGTGAGCTCTCTGCCTATGCAGACACATTGGGTAGAAAAATATTAAGTCCATCTCCAGGGAGCTCCCTGCTAGGCCCAGGAGTTCCCTTTGCATCTGTCTCCTAATCTTGGGTGAATTAACAGCTGTATCCAGGCAGTCAGAAAGAGCAGTCAAGAAGTGACCATCAGGCCAGGCGGTGGTGGCACACGCCTTTAATCCCAGCATTCGAGAGGCAGCAGCAGGCGGAGCTCTGTGAGTTCGAGGCCAGCCTGGTCTACAAGAGCTAGTTCCAGGACAGGCTTCAAAGTGACAGAGAAACCATGTATCTAATAATAATAATAATAATAATAATAATAATAATAATAATAATAATAATAATAGAAGGAGGAGGAGGAGGAAGAGGAG